>NC_092641.1:7336816-7396816 GCF_039555335.1 Amphiura filiformis | reverse complement strand
AATCAATCATCTGATTGTTTAAAACATCCAAGGTTTAACATCATTCAAGGTATCAAGGATAAACGCCTCAAAAATGAGATTTTTTTTACAGTGTTTATCGTTGTGTCTGTGTATGTTTGGCATTAAAGCTTACCTTCGCTCAAATTCAATGAAATCACACTTTGATTTCCAATCCTAGCTCCCACTGGATTTCGCAATTGAATGGTGATCCGTTCTGGGATTTGTCTCGAGCTATCGGTATATAATTCCACGTCCGCAGATTCTTCTTTTCCGCCTGATGGAAATACGACATTTGTTTTTGATATTGTTTCTTCCGGAAGTTTGGAATTCTCATCTTCGTCCGAAAGGTTTGAAATCTCATCCTCGTCCGGAGATTCTGAAATCCCATCCTCGTAGACAATAATGTCTGGTCAAAAAAAGAGATTTTTGCGAACAGTTAGTGAATTTCTTTGTACACTTGAACACTGAAGATATTTTCAAGACACACATGAATAAATAGTGAACCTCTAAACACAATCATAGGCGAGTATTTGGTATTTGGAAGGGGGATCATTAACATTTTTCGCGGAAAGGTTAACCCGCAGAAAAAAACACGTATTGAGCAACAAAAAAAGTCGCCCTTGCAGCTGATTCAGCTGAAAACATCTATTCTAAACATGATCATGAACCCATCATTAATTTCCAGATATTCCATTTCCATAAAAGGTTTTCCTACAAAAACCATTTGGGGGATTGGATGGGTGCGTCGCAACCCTGCATCCATTGGCTACGCGCGTGATAGTGATAATATATGTTAACATGTATTTTGAATGGATGAAATAAACTGAACTGAAATGAACTATATTATTAGAGTGGCAAAGTATTGTTTGTGGCAACGACCATTTCAAAATCAACTTCAAATTCACAAATGATGCATTTATAACATTAAAGTCCACGGTGGAAGAAAGCCTCTGGTCATTTCAGTGCAGACTCCTCGCACAGCAATTTGTTCCCTATTGCGCAATAAAATGTTGCGAAATAGTTTTGAAATAGGCAAAATATATTATTAGCCATCGACTGGGCTCCTTCTGTTTTATCAAATAACATTGTTATTTCAAGTATCTCAAACAATTTCTTTTTAACTTCTTATCGTTGCCAATAGAAATACAAATACATGTAAACTCCTCAACAAAAGTTTGGAAAGTTTTTTCGAGCATCTGTATCTCAAATTATTTGTGACATATTCATATCGTGTTGGCAAATTTGGCAAATTCTGTTTGAGACCCCACTACATTCACAAGGCGTGTACTCAGCCGTGAAAAATGTTATTGTTTCAAATG
This sequence comes from Amphiura filiformis, assembly GCF_039555335.1. Classification (NCBI taxonomy): domain Eukaryota; kingdom Metazoa; phylum Echinodermata; class Ophiuroidea; order Amphilepidida; family Amphiuridae; genus Amphiura; species Amphiura filiformis. Next base: position 7,395,497 of record NC_092641.1, on the reverse strand, counting down.
GGGTGTCATTGTAAAGGGGGGTATTGTAGCTATCCATTGATATGCAACACGATATGAATATGTCACAAATAATTTGAGATACAGATGCTTGAAAAAACTTTCCAAACTTTTGTTGAGGAGTTTATATCAAAACGGTATAACATTCCTACAGTTTATAGTCGCTACTTTATTACCAACCAAAGCGCAGGCTAAACAATTTTTCACTTGAAAAATCCAGTGAAATAAGTCACGTTATTCGTTATTATCACGTTATTCACCGTCCAAGCAATAATTAAATATTGCTATCGTGTGCTTTAAAAGTACGAATTCGACTTACCCACACTGCTACACGATTGCAATTCACCATGACGAACTACTTTCAGTTTCTCACTTTCTCCTGGTTCTTGTATATCTGTCGTTGCAAATTCCAGAGTCGTAGCTAGATTGTCTGGTACTGAAAAATAAAAAAAGTACCTCATAATTATGTTGAATTCAAAGTGTTGCACACCTGGGAGGCAGTATAAGAAGACGCCGGAGATCTGTTAATATGTTATGGCATAGGCCATTAACCGCCATATCTTATAAGTTGACTTCAACAGCATGAGTTTGCAAACAAACATTCAAAGGTCATTCTATGAATTCCTTTTTGGGCGGCACTTGTCATCCAATATGTACCAGAATCAGCGTCATTGCCCTACACATACTCCTCAAACAATCAACCGCACTATAGATGCCGTCAGCCTTTCGCCATCTTGTGGGTACAAATGATACGCGTGTTCATGCGCCAGACACTGCTCGCAGGGCGCAGCTTACCACGCAGCTGTTTTCACTCGTCGACGCAGTGATTTTGCTGTTCACGCATGGAGATCGAACGACCATCGCAGCGTGTACCCACAAGATGGCGGCATATGACGTCACGCTGACGGCCTCTATTGTTTTTAAAAAATCAGTAAGCACATGTTACTAACTGTCAACTTCTGACAATCAATTGCCTCGGACCAAGGTCACAGTCAATAGTCACAGTCTGGAAAGCTGGACTGAACAACGCCAACTGATGGAATTGATCTCCTATCTGGCCCTGGTCTTGGACAAATTGGTCATCTCAAGGACAGGGGAAACAAATATTGCTTAAAACTTGAAAGGACCACACAACTATTATAGTTGTGTGGTCCTTTCAAGTTTTATGCAATTCTTTGTTCTCGAGTCATTTTGTTTCCATAAACGTTCATTTGATTGACATCGTGTCACCAGATACAAAGACAGTGTCCACACTCGCTACGGTATCTTTGTTAAAACCCTAATTTATGCAGACAAAAGTCCGGGGGTACTCAGTAGAAAGGTTGTTACGGGGATGTGTGGCAGCTGTTGGGTTGATTTTGTCTCCAAAAATCTTCATAATGTTTTAGCAAAAATTGTGGAATTTTCCAGATATGAGCAAATAATTGAATGGAAATAATCAAAATTTAGTATATTTTGAGTCTCTTTTTCCTAAAATTTGGTATATTTTCGGAATGCCAACCACACATCCCTAGCCAATACAAACTGAAGTCACACCCCCGCGGTTTAAAGTATAATGCACTGAAATAGTTGCTTACCTTTACGTCCAAATATTTTCACTTCGCATATAGCAATCTGCTTCTCGCTTCCTGTAATTGAAATGTACACGAATTGCCCTAAAGGTTTTTCAGAGCATGTCCGTAGGAGGGGTCTTCCATCATTAGCTTCCATGGAAAGCAGAGAAGAACCACATTCATCACGATTTTGAATTTCAAAGTCATCTTGACAGGATCCGACTCTAATTTTTGCTCCTTCGAGTGACGAAGCTGATAAAATATCAAACAATTGACAGTTTAGCACAACATTTAGGTGTATTTTGTAATAAAATTTAGATGTCTATGGCAAGTCAGATAATTTGACAAAGTCTGTTTTTCGCCGATAAGCTATGTTTATTGTTCTAAAGCTAATGTTGTTGATAGATAAACTTTTTTTCCGAAAAAACTTTGTTCAGCTAACGGGATAAACTAGTCTATCGCCGAACAACGACCGAAAAACAAGGGTATGCACAGACATCTAAAATCAAAGCAAAATAATTGTCCAGATCTGACCCAGGGTTGCCCAGAAATGTCCAGAACATTCCAAAGAAGCATGAAAACTTATCAGGGGATATAAAGTAATAAATGGACTGGAAAGAAGCATAAATTAGAAGTATGAACAACTACAATTCTCAAAAGAGGTTTTGTCCTGACATACAATACATTTGATTGTTTAAAAAAAAAATTTGACATGGGAGAAGGTGGCTATTCCACGTTCTGGACATGGTCTAGACAAGTATGGCAAAAACCAATTCCTTGGCACGAAAAGTTCTGAGATAATCCTCTGCCTGGGCAAAGCATGGGCAGACCAACTTCCCACTACAGATCTTTGGACATTGGCTGACCCTAGTGTCTTTTTCACCGGATAAATCTTGTTTTCGATCAACTCTGTTTTGGGGTGTTTTTTTCACTTTAGTTTTTCAAACAGAAATACATTTAGTTTGATAAACCGTGTTTATCAATCGATAAACGTGATAATTACTTCAACTATGCCTACTCTCTTAAATGGTAAGATTGGGGTGAAGGAAAAGTCCAAATTCAGATTGAGAAATCAATCTTAAAGATTGAAAATTCAAACTAAATTCCATTGCATTTTCAATCTAATTTTAGACTTTCCCCTCAACACAATCTTTAAGATTGATTTTTCAATCTTTGGTTTTAAGAGAGTACTCAATAATTAGAAGAAATTAGTTGTTTGACAATTTACATCAAAAAACTATTGGTTAGCTTTAAAAAAAATGGTATTTCAAATTGAAAATCATATTTCGAAAAACTTCTTTTCATTGACGATTGATAAACTAAATATGCCGTATACACTACGAATGAGCCGTAAAGTCGGCAAATTGTATTCTGAGTTACAGTGTTAAATGTGCGTGAAGGTCGTGTTCATAGGTACCTCAATTTGTTGCGATATGTACCTCATTTACACCGTTTAAACCAATCAATAATCCTATTGCTGAAGATATCTATAGAATCCTTAAATAGCTCTAGTCTTGTTCAAGTGGTGGGTTACAAAGCATTGTATTTTGTCTAGGTATGTACAACCAACAAGTATAACAATGAGAGAGCAATTCTGAACCTCGTTGACTTGGAGATGATTTGAAATGACCGCCAATTATGACTGTTTGATATTTATTACCAGCAATGCTTAAAAAAAGAAACATGTAGAACCAAAAAAGGTACTATTTTGTTGAAGGAGCAGAGTTCAACAAACCATAACCCCGCTTCTGGATATCGTTTGAAGTCAAATGATACCGGTATACCATTTTAAAGCTTATGATAATATACATTTTCTAAACACGAAAAAAAAAATTGACCGGGACCGACTTTACGGCTGATTTGATTTTACGGCCTCATAATTTCGAATACAATAATGCATATGTAAACAGTCATTTGTACGTACCATAGGCGGGATGCATTGCAGGGTTTGGATATATAATTTCCACAAGACCAATTTCGTAAACTTCTTCAAGATTTATGTTTAACCACGGATTTGTGTGCTCCTCTGAAATGAAAATTGTTATGTTAGGGTTTAAGGAATCGGATAGCAACATTTGCACAGTATTTTTGTGGGACCTGAGAGCACATCAGACACATCAAATTGCATTCTGAATATGAGAAATGTCCTTCTGATATTATTTCTTTTTTAATTTGCGATTTAACACAAATCTTATTTCAAACTATTCAAAACTGATATTATTTATATTTTTGCCATTCAACAGTCCTCGAAGTAAATTTTATAAATGATATGCACTTAAAGTGTATATAGTTGGGATGAAAAGCCGTCCACCATTTGAAAATTGTGACCTCTCGTATTGAAGATATACATTTATACATAGTAAATACACTAGCATATATTCAAGAGTTGTTTAAACCTTATGCTATAATGGTAGTTTATCCTGTTACATCATCACTTCTACGGCGAATATGTTTAAACTTACTTGATATTGTGCACAGGTTGATGTCATCATTGTTAATATTCCCATCAACAACATTTGAAGCTTCAGTATCGTTGCCATCGCCCAAAGTGGCGTATTTTTTATATGACACTAATTGCAACGACTGGTCTGTAAAGTGAAAAAGTCTATTGTTAATCACACGCAAAGAGATATCCAAATTTTTTGTTGACATACAAACATCATGCAGTTATTGTTAACTCCATGTATGCACACAACACAGGGGCACTCACAATAGGCAATTGAACCCTACTGGTAGCGCTGTGTTGTAGCTATATGGGATAAACTAGTTAGCATTATATATCAAAAAGTATAAAAGCTACGATTTTAGTACTTGCTCTATGTTTCAATTACTTATTCTTTTCAAAATATCTGAATCTTCAACCCGGTACAAGCTTTAATAACGGGGGAACATACATTTTTATTAAAAAGAAATCCTAGCATCTATCCAAACTCGCCGTGTTATTCCAATGCACATTTTGCTTCACCGGGCAGCCATTTTTTGCTCGTATTTTGAAGATTGGTGTCATAAAACCGCCATAGGTACAAATTTAATGTCAATCAATTGTGGCTTATTCTCTACATGTCAATCTTTAAATAATTGGCATAGTCCTTATAATAACGGTGGTCCGCCTTGATGAGTAAATGACAGCAAACAGCTGCAAACCAGTGAAAAATACCACAAAACTCGGTCAGTGGAGCTCCGCTCGTACATGTCAATAGCGTCATTATCGATTGGATTAGTCGTCCGTAGCGGACAATTTGGTCGCTCATTGGATCAATATTACCAGGTGGTAAGAAATTTGCATTGGACAATAGATTACTATATAATGGTTTAGTACTGAATATATCGGTTTAATATTCAATAAGCGGGTTTATGGCTGGAAAGGTCACGGTGTGCCGTGGACGACACTGCACTATGATAATGCTTTAAGTTTATGCCAAAATTATGCTTACAGGCTCTCGTGTCAATGCAGCTTTATTTACCATCGAATGTTTCTGTTTTTAAGAATGTTTCTGGTCAAAATAGCCCGAATCATGATGTCATAGTTCAGAAACTTTGGTAGAGAATGATATTCTGTACCCATTGTGCTATTTCAGCCCCACCCCCACCCGTGTGAGAGATTTAGGTCATGTCTTCAACAGGGGGGGGGTATGGATTTCAACTGGAATAGCCTATTATCATATTGGGGTTAAAGTACTATTGTAAACTATTTTTAACGTACAAGTTACTGCTCTGGATATATAACCAACAAAAAATTATGTGCTGTGTATTTGCTTCTATTTCTACAAAATAGGTCTAATTATCAGTAAATTTGTTTTAATAAATCCATTATGAAACAGTGGCGTAAATAGGGGGCAACGTGCCCCGGGCGCTACCACTAGGGGCGCCAAATCGGCCTCACTTAATATTTAACCCACCATTTGGCATGCATGAGCATGATTGCAATTTCATAATGTCTTATTATTAAAATACACCCCGCGTCTAAGATATTCTCGGGTGGTGGGAGGGGGTAGGGACACCAAATTGGTTTCTTGCCCCAGACGCTACCAATCTTAGCTACTCCACTGTTATGAAATCTTAAAACAAAAAGCTTAAACCAAAGCATACCACAAAATGATAAGTATATTCAATCATTTAAGCATATTCACAATATCTAATTTGAAAGTACACAACACAGATTCAAAGGTCAAAAGGGTAAACTGACTTTTGTTTATTTTTTTTAAATCTAAATCCTCTGAACAATTCTGAGGCCAATTTCCTAAGCTAGAGGAACAATATACCTCAAGTTTTACAAAATTCAGAGCAACTTTAATATTCGATCGCCGTACAAAATGCAAATTGACCTTTAAACTTGTTTCCGGCTCCATAAACTACTTGCCGTTGTACATTAATTTGTCTCAATAATTTTATATTTTTAATTGAATTTGCATCATGTTTAATGTTTACCCCTATGGTCCTATGCGAACATTTTAGTCCCCTTTTTTCGGGAGATGAGATTAAAATACAGCTTGGCAGACAAGTTACCTTATATAAACTGGTTGTCAGCTTTTACTTGCTAATGCTGAGCGCTTTTTAGATAAACACGTTCATTTTTCTAGTCTTTTACATGTTTACCTACCGTCATCGTTGCATAAATCCCATGTTCCATCAGTGCCCACCGTTTTTATTCCGATATATTTCGTGTTCTGATACAGCTGGTCGTTAAATGTGTGAGAATCTAGGAACGGTTCTGAGTCTTGCATTCCAACTGACACTCTGTTATTATTATCTGACGATGAAAGTATAATGTAGAAGCTACGGTATTCCAAGGCGGACAGGAATCCTGCTGGATTTGTAGCTGTAGCGAGAGTGCGTACTGAATTACCTGTACCCACACCAGATGATGGGAAGACCAAGTCCATACGAGCGGTCCTCTGGAATATTTCTGTCAGGAAAAACACAGCAAATAATATACAGTGCGTAGAAAAAGTAAGGTACCAGTTATGGTCACCCGTGTATATCCTAAATGAATATAAGCTCTGGATTAAGACCTCGTTTGTTAAAATTGGTTGAGAATTAATGATATGTGTACAAATCTGTAGGGCATGCAACGGAGCAAACTGCAACTTTGGAATTTGCATCTTAATAATGAAACGTTGATCTAAAACCCAAGGAAGGAGCGGAATCAAAGTATTGAATTTTGACCCCTATTTTGACCCTCACTCCTAATTTCATTCTGTACCACCTATATAATAATAATCAGCAAAGAAACACTAAAAGTGGCTAGCCATCTAACCTGATAAAATAATAGCTTGCAGCCGGACTACAACCGGGCTTTCCAGTGAAACAATAATTTTTGTATTTTTTAGCAAATTTTAGACTGGAAAAGGCCTTCCTAAGGAGCGTTATGTACGCTTCCACGTTAGAGAATTATGGCCAATCATGTTTAAGACTGAAATGAGTATGTATATATACAATTATATATGTAAACATTAATTGTACGTTTCGTTGATGTTACTTGAGACGGAAAATTCAAATAAAACACTATGTTAAAAACTAAAAGTAGTGAGTATGTTACGGAAAAATTAAATAAAACACAATGGTAGAAACTAAAAATAATGAGTATGTTCAATTTGTTTTCATATTATTACAGTAGAAATTCATTTGAATGAACACAGCCTGACATAGCGTAAACGACTTTTCGCGTACACTGCTTGCGATGCACACCGGGGTGTGCGCCTGTGTGTGCGTAACGCGGAAGTGATTCCAACAATGTCAACTCACTCTTGATTGGTTAATATTGTAACTAAGATCGTGCGTTTGCATTGGATTGCGTGATATACGAGTACAGCTGTTGAAAGCTGTGTTCATTCATTTGAAATTCCTACTGTAGTATTTGTATTTTAATCAAGTTTAATGAAAAGCTCTTGCCTATTTTAAGAAATGTTTCGGTTCCAGAGTCTGTGACGTCATATGCTTCTGAGCTGGTCTTAACAATGACTCCGTCGCTTGCTTGTACCTTAAAATAAAATGTGTCGTGGAAAGAAGGCACAAAGGCTTGACGAAAAACAAATTTTGATTCCAGTCTTGAAGTGCTGACGATGCAAGGATTTTCAGACGTTTGTTGTGCTGAAAAAGACAAATAAAATGTTTAAAATGGTTTTTAAAAAAGGTATTATCGCTAGTACATTAACTTTAGACAGCTCATTACCATTCATTTTTTTACTATCAACTAAAGCCGTTTGATAGTGTTTACCATTCTAACCTAAATGTTGATTTTTATTCAGAACAAAATTGCTTAACATCTATGTCATTAACACATTAACTTTTAAGCCAATATTGTGTGTATCATTATTAACAACTTACAAAATCCTCAGACATTTCAATGTCTTTGTTGTTAAAGTCCCATTTGTTTGATTCAAGAAACATTTATCTTCCCTAAGTAATTTTTGCCACTAATGGAAATTCGTTGTCAAAATTAATGTATTACATTGTATGGTATCAAGAATCTAATAAAAACTGGTTTATTTTGGATTTATTTGCTAAAACCATTTCAAAGTGTCCCAAAAACTTTGGCCGCCATTACACAAATAATAAATTACACAGAAGCAACTACCGTGTACTGCGCAATATACAATCTGGAGTTATTGTTGATACCTTCTATACAGTAAATGCGTTTACCACTACCAGTTCCGCAATCAAATAATTGAATCATGACTGTGCACTAAATAACAAAAATATCTTCTTTAATATATTAATAATCATGGCATTTTGCTAGTATTTTATTATAATTTGAAAACTTACCAGAAGATTTACTCATGAAGAAGTGTGCAAGTAGAAAAACTAAAGAAACATGAAACAGATGCGGACTCCTGGTAGCAGCCATTGCTGTCAATATTGCTTCATGTAATGTCAAGAATATCCTGATTTATTTCCTTTTATACAGTCTTGAAGAAGGCAGCCTTTTAGTTTTCAAAAATAAATCTTCATGATGTAAATGTCCTTACCATGGCAGCTGTAAAGTTGTCAAAGTGAACCGCTACTGATATCGTTGTGACGATATGTTCTCACGAAATATTACTTCAATCAAAGCATAAATATTTTCTTCCAATTTAACAATTTATGAAACGCACAATTTCCTCAAACAATTTCCTTATTTTGAAAGATCCGTCATTCGGACTATTCCCGATATCGTTACAATGTTTTTACGCCTATTATTTTCATTCAGAGCGTGTAAAGTAATAAATGGCTGCCTTCTTGTACAAGTTCACCTGTTATTTGTATTTTCTGCTTGGATAGATATTGTGCTTAACCTATAAGATACGGTTCAACGATTACTTAATTAATGCTCAGCGTGCTAGCCATAAGCTTCAACATAAAAAGTATACATTTTTAAGAATATTTTCAAAATATCAAGAGCTATTTCAAGAACCACAGAACCAATACTTGCCTTGTTTGTACTGATTGTAATGCAATTTTCATCCTGATTCCAAATATGGTAATAAAAATGTACAATTCTGTAATTTTTAATTTTTTTAAAGAATTTTTGAAACTTGTCGTCTGCAGTCGACACACGTGTGGAGAGAGTTAACAAAACCATGTTACCTATGGGTGACACTTAACCGCCACTGACAATGGGCTATTGCTTTTGAAATCCATACTTCCCCTATTGAAGACATGACCTTAATCTCCCACACAGGGGGTGTAGATTTCAAATGGGGTTATCCATTCAGGTAGCCCATTTGCAATTCACGCTCCCTGTGTGGTAGATTAAGGTCATGTCTTTAAATAGGGGTGTATGGATTTCAACTGGAATAGCCCAATGGTTCACCTCAGGAAAGGAATAATAAGCTTTAGCTTTAAATGATATTTAAGCGTCCGTGTATTGTTTGATGTATGTTAAAGTTCAATCGTTTAGTTGAAAGCAATTTCATTCGTACAAGACAATTGAAAATGTTATGCTTCTTTCACACGAAGGAATAGGGAACTGAATAATATTTTAAAAGTCAGTGTGTTATTTCTTAAGTTTACCAGGTTTATATTTACCAGGTTTTAAAACACTTTTTGTAGAAGTTTGAAAATGGATTTTTTTTTATACCCGTGCTCTCTATTATTTTATAGGAATCAAATAAACAAAACTGTAATTAATTTGTCAATAAATTGATATAAAATCCTACTTTGTTTCCTTGAATTATGATAATAACCTTTCTCCTCAGAAGACAAATAAATGACATGAATTCATTGGATTTATATTATGTCATAACATACCAATTTAGGATTACCTAATTAACATTTAGAAATGCCTTGGTGTTTGACTTTGTTAGATTTATAAATTAATTCATAATCTATTTATTGAATATTTCCCTTAAATTTCAAACGGCCAATATATCTTATTTCACGTAATTATTTTTACATTACGATTTTAATTAAAACTTTTAACCCTGAAATTACGAAGGAGGGGTGTATCAAATTCCCCCTAAGATTTTTTATCCGTCAGAAAAAGACGCGTGTGTTTACGCCCAAACGACCTAAGCTAATCGTAGAACCATCATTTGCGCTCATTTTGGTGATATAATTTTTACCCTAGAACCTCAAAATGATCTTAGAGGGGTGTTGGTGAGGCCCACCATTGGTTTTCTACAATAAACTCCATGATTTTTATTTTGCTCTTGTAAAGTTATTATAAGAGCTACTGACTTTTCACTTATTAGTTCCTTTTATACCGGTGAAAATCGCATGTTAGTAAAACTTTTAACCGAAAATCAATTTTGCCTATTATTTTTGTACATATCCAGAAATTCTCAAATTTGCATGAGCACGCTTCACATTATGACGTCGTAGCGATATTATGTTTAGAATGTTTGTACTTATTTTGGTATCACTGGATAAAAGAGACCCATAGCTATACATTGGTATCAAATATAATGGTGTATGATGTTTATAATTGAAAATTAGGGGGGTCGGTCGCAATCCCCCTTATAGTCCGTACTACAAAATATGACTCAGTAGTTCTAGGGTTAAAGTCTCTTTAAAATCTTCGTAAGCGTCACTAAGACCATTACTAGAAGTACCGTGTGATAAAAACGGGAACTAAATTTACTTATATTCTGGTTTTAGTATTTGTCATCCAAAGGAAAAAAAGGATCAAATATTTCGATTCAGCCTTTGTTCTTATTTCAAAACAAAGCAGTTTAAAGTATGTGGCAAATTGGCCTATTCCGATTGGAATCCATATTCCACCTATGAAAGACACGATTTTAGTCTCCAACACATGGGATGGAGACTTCAAATGGAGTCATCCGTTAGCCCATTTGAAATTCACACTCCTTGTGTGGAAGATTAAGGTCATAGGGAGTGTATGGATTTCAACTGGAACAAACCAATATAAATCAACGAGACTTTTAATAAATCTTAAATAGAATTATTATTTTGACAGTTTCATAACAATAACTACCTTTGTTCAGAATTTCACAATTCTTGTAGAAGGATATTTATTTGCAAGAAGTTCCGCAATCGTAAGCGGGAGTGCAGAACTTGGTATGTCTCACCACTGCATGTCAGCGAGCCTGCTAGCCTGCGACATGTTATTGTGGTTGTCCAGTAAATACACTCCTCGATACACATGACATAACCTAGTTTGCTTGATTTGTTGCCGATGAGTGAGAGTGTGAGTGTTGTGTCTTTGTGGGTGTCTGTTCTGTAACATTTTTGTGTCTTGTCCTTTTTCATGTTTACGTTAAAAGTTGAACAAAATATTTGAAGACCAAAAACACACTTTTTGCAATTCCGCCATCAACCACGATAACGCCAACGTGTTCAAAATAATACTGAGGGCGGTTTATCGTTCTGCGAGAAGAAATGCAAGCTTGATTCATATAATTACATGTATGTATTTATTAACAACAACTTTATCACATTAAAATTGTATTGAAAGCATTAAGGACGTTGATTTTAACACTGTATCAGAGTACAACTTTTTTTTTTCATTATTGTATTTTGTTAGGTATATGTGACATGATATATCAAAAGCACTTTTGGGCAGGATCGTAAATGGAGAAATGGCCAAAAATCTGCCCGGGTGATTTTGTTTACAATTTGGGTTTTTTGCGAATGTTTAAAATATAGTTTCAGACCGGAATATAACAGGCATCTTGTAAATTTGTTTAGACATTTTCAGGGTAATTTCTACTCTCAACAGTGCCAATACTATTTTTAAAGGACGATATCTCACTTTCCAATTTTATAATGCCTGAACTCAGTATCTACGCTTAGGAATGTCCGAGTTTATTGTGGAGCAAAATATCTCTATATTTTAGATATATGAAATACTCAAAATTGATAACCTGCCTAAAAAGTGTCTGTTTTTGACATGACATGTCACATAATTATGGTTGTGATACTGATGACACTAGTGAGTCCGGTCCCGATAGGATTGATGATTCTAAAATGATCGATCATACCGTCCTGACTTCAGAAGTCAAGGTCAAGGTTGTGGTTGTCCAGTAAAAAAACAAAACTCCTCGATACCCATGACATAACCTAGATTGCTTGAATTGTCGCTCGTGTGTGAGAGTAAAAGTGTTTGTGTCTTTGTGGGTGTCTCTTCTGTAACATTTTTGTGTCTTGTCCTTTTTCATGTTAACATTAAAAGTTATAAACATCTACCAAAAAGTAATTACCCCCCCCCTTTTTTTTTTATTATGAGATTATAACTGAAAACCTATGCATCAAAATTTTAAATTGAAATGACAAAAGGAAACCAAGTATTGTTTTACAAATTTTGATGCTCATTTGTCCTAATAGCCCATAATTGTTGCCATGGTGACCCTTTGAATGAAAAAGACCCCCATTCGGACGTTGCACCTAAACCCAATAAAAATGTTGCTGATGCTGCTAGAGTGCCTGGGCGTCACTAGTCACCGTCATGTAAATAATGTAACGGTACACTGACTTGAATAGCTTTTTAGTGCAACTCTTTAATGCATGCCTTTCATACAATGAGACAATGAGGTATCAACATTTGCAGAATTAACATATAAATGTTTTTGATATTTCAGTTTTTAAATTTGATGCATAGATTTAGAGTTTTATATTGTAATAAACGGGGGTAATTAATTTCTGGTAGGCGTTTATATAAATTATATCAACACCAACATAATACACTTTTCGTGTTCCGCCATCAACGACGATAATGCCCACATACGGTTTAAATACCGAGGGCGGTTTATCGTTCTCCATTAAGAAATGCAGGATTGGTTCATACATGTATTTATCATGTTTATACAAGAACTTTATCACATTAAAATTGTGCTGGAAGTAAACTACGTTGTCAGGGTTTTTGATATTATTCAAGATAATGGACGGTTTGAGGATCGGATCCGGGATCGGTTTGGTGATTCTAATGATTCCGCCCTGATTAAACGGCCCGGCTAGATTACATTGCCCGCGGTCGCGTTTATTGTGAAGTCAGTATGACATTAGCCTTTAGTGCGTGACGGTGGGGAATTGGACCCCCCCCGCGAGGTCGTTAATCCGTGTTCGTTAAATACTAACACGTTTCAAGGAGGATTAGGATTGGGACTAGTAGTATGGTTAGGATTTAATAATTTAGGGTTAGTGCTATGATTAAGGTTGACGGTGGCTACCAGTGGTGTAGCCAGAATGTTTCCAACTGGGGGAAACATTTGACAAGGGAGGATCAAATTTAATGAAAATAGGCAAAAAAAGGCATGGAAATCTAATATCATGACCGCCAGCAGGGACACAAGGAGAAATGAAGGGGTTGCTTGGTGGGTGGGGGTTGTGGGGACCTTTCTTATAAACTTTCTTTATAAACGAATTTTAGGTCTAAATTCGTCTTTTTGGGATAAAATGTATCGTTGCTATCCGAAACACTAAATATTGCATTAAATCACTTTAGTTGCTGTCATGGCATTCGCAAATAAACCAATTTTTACAAACCGTAATATCATATTGAAAATGATGGTAGTAGTTAATTAAGAAGTGTTGCCACGCTGATGATCAGCAATATACTGTTATGGTTCAGCTATAACCCAGTTCGTAAAGGATGCCCCTCATCGGCGCACCCAAATGAGCACCCAAGCTGATCCGTCAACATTGGATAGTTGGTTGGCTTCTTCGTTTTATGCCGTGTGTGATCGGTTGAGCGGGCTGCCGCGAGGGTATTTGACTGACTATCGTCATGATCATGATCTGGAATCATCTGGTGCCTCCTCATTGCAGCACATGGATGTGAATTGCAAATAGCAATAAACTTTTCGCCGGGAAAACAGTAAACATTTGTGTTCAGTTCGATTGACATCTTTTTGAAATCAGGATATACAGTTTATATTCATATGTGCACCAACATGCGTAGTATACGTCAATTGTTCTCGTGGACAAAAAGTAGTAACACATCGTCTGCCGTTTGTCTACAGGAGTAGCATCTCTGTCTCATACTATTATGGTCTCATATGCTTGGCGTGCAGCAAACTAATGAATACTTGATGACGCCTTCATTTTGAATCATTAATAAGCCTTGACGCTACACCGTAGTGGCTCAACACCGGTCTCAGAATCTATCATAAAGAGATCCTCTATACAAGTGGCATCTCCAACGCTACGCGGGTGGAAAAGTGTATTACCGTCTGCCGATGAAATTTTGGCGCCTTCTCGACGATTGTTGACACAGACAATACATTTTATGTTCGAAGCAGACGATACTATAGCAGACGACATGCGGACCATGACGCTACTTTTGACAATATATTTCCTGTCCGGTATATCTGCCATCCGCGGTGAGTACTCAATGTTTTGATTTACCTACATATTCCTGTCAAGGTGTGCTTTACGTGATATTTCATATTATTGTGTATCCATACTAGTCAAAATACGTTGAGGAATTCACATGAGCTGATGACTTTTGCGCGCGGTGTTAAATGTTTGTGGAGCAAGAGCTATAAAATAATAATTCAAGGCGTCAATTACTGGAACTAGATAATTTTAGGATTGATTTGATAACTGGATCATTTCTATTTCACGCCCCAGATATTTGAGTCAGCTTGACACTGAAACACGTTAAAGTATATTTATGATGTGTTAAGTTAGGTATACATTATTAAAATTAATGAAAAACAATAGTTAACATGCGTTTTGGGTACAAATTAAAAACGTGAAATTACAGTAGTTAACATGACTTTTGGGTACAAATTAAAAACGTGGAAATATAATAGTTAACATGGGGTTTTGGGTACAAATAATTAAAAAGGTGAAAACACAATAGTTAACATGCACTTTGGGTACATATTAAAATCGTGGAAATAATATTAACTTGGAAGTATTTAAACATAGCAAAGATATAGTTGTGTATATCACAATTACACAAAATATATATCACATGAACAAACTTGAATTTAACAAATTAACTAAATTACTTCCTTTACAAGTTAAGTTGTAGAGGCATAATAAATGAAATTTGTAAGCAATGTGAGGGATTGTTATTAATACTTTTTTGTAATATTTGTAAATAATTTCAATTTGAAGGAGTAGCTTTAAAGTAAAAAAATAATTATATTGTTGCAACCGCCAACATAGAATGATGTCAAATTTAATCCTTAAGTTCGCCATCTTTTGCCGGATGTTAGCACACATATCATGCGTATATATCCCGGGGTGATGGGAGGATGAATCTGGGGTGTATCCCCTAATATTTAGATAAGTGAGAATGGTCCATATAATCACTCCCATAGGTTTCTGACCAAATTAACCTCATGTAATGGCCATTTTAGCCTGAAAAGTGTCCCTCTTCGCACGAATCTTTCGCAATATACATGTAAATCATCATTTTAGCTTCAATGGCAAAAATGTTCATGCGCTTCGAGCACATTTTGTACCGTTAACTCATTTAAATTCCTTAAACGGTGTTAGATTCACTATACTTAAAGATTTTTTTCCAACCCCATCACTGATATTTATATAAAATTTACTCCTTAAAAAAGAACCACCACAGTGCCTGTAAGAACTGAACACACCTGCACTGACGATAATTTCTTAATAGCATTCGCATCTCTTACATTCTTGATTTTTAAAGTGAAAAAGTGAGAGGAGTACATGTTGCTCTTTCGGGCGCAACTTTTCTTTTTAAGACTTAAGAGTTGCGCCAAATATCCTAAATTTGGATATTCATATAACATGTATAATAGTGCAAACTAAAAACTACATAACTTGGTTTGTATTCTCATGAAATTGGTATTCGTGTTCCGGTATATCACACCTATCCACGTGCTATAGATCAGATACTAGTGTTGTAAGTCTATACGAAGCAAAAACAAAAACGGAACAATTCACCATCATTCGATACAGGTAAATTTATTATTCAAGCGTACAGACACCTGTATTATGCTTGCATAATTTCAGGATCTGTAAGCATGTATGCTAGATGTTTCATATTGTCTAACAATCGTAAACAATAACCAGTGAAAACCAAGATAGAGACCTAGATACATGTTCTTATTGCATATTATGAAATTGGACCTATTGGCACGCCATAGTAAATCAAAAGTAAAAAGATTCCCACTTCTATAATTGATAAAGCAGAAAGTTATGACTGTTTAGTGTTTAGCTAGACTGACAAGAGTATACCAATGTGAAAATTGACCTCAGGAAAGTAACTTATTATAACAAAATCTTACTAAAACTAAGTCTAAATCTTCTAACATTCTGATGATCATCATAATAGCTTTTATGTCAAGATATTTTCTCAATTGATATAATTTTGTTGCTTATAAGCCAACCAGTTGAACTTGCTGGGTAGACCAATGGCTCATGTCCACATACATAATGCAGAAAAAAAGTGCAAAATACTCGAATAAACACCCAGTACCTGATAACTGACCTTGTAATAAATGGCTGGTTGTACACTGAAAATATCCTTTTAATGGTGCAAAAACTCTTCAAATTTATTTTAAGCGCAATAGATATTCCTGGATTAATAAAATTCCATTGGTAATGTCAAAATAATTTTTGACAAATTTGATGATAAATTTATATTTTTCGTCATTTAAAAATTACAACTGACTCTGATACGCTATTGGGTTACAATTGAAACGTTTCAAGAGAGATTCCTTCAAGATATACGTTACCAACATTACGTTACAAATCCTTTCAACAATTTGTCAATGTTACCAATAATTTAGCTGAAATAGGAGAGTGCGTATATCCCTTTCAACCATTTTCTGGTCAGAGTTACACCTGCATGCTGCTATCAATATTTGACTGGCTCAAGCGAAGCTCACTGGAGAGCTGCATTGAACAGAGCCACCTGATATAACTGACCACATCTGGGTCACGTCACATACTGCCTCTGGTTATATGACAAACTATTTTATTCTACACAGACGACATGACAAAACATTTCTTTAACTTTTTTACATTTCAGTATTGTACATTTGTATTTGAATTAGCATGAAAAATGCATTAAAATGAGTACAAAGAAGCCTAGTATTGGTTTGGTGGTTCTTGAGATAAATTATGATATTTTGAAATATCTTAAAACTTTGACTTTTTATGTTGAAGCCTATGGGCAGCACGTAGAATATTAAACTGGTTAACTCAGAGACAGAGAAATAGTTATTTTAGGGACGTAAACTGTCAAAAGGAATTGGCGGGAATTTAAAGGGGCAGGTTGGGCAGATTTCATTTTGATAGCTTCGTAAAAAATGAATATACATGTAGTTGGCTTCATTTGAATATATTTAGAATCTTCATTTTTCCAACACTCAGCAAAAAAACTGGCACTCTCAGAGACAGAGAAAGAATTCTTGTAGGAACGTAAGCTTCAGCTTTCGAAAGGCATTGGCGAGAATTTAAAAGGAAGGCTTGGGTAATGCTTTCATTCTGATAGCTTCATAGAGAATGAACATTTTCGAACAGTCAGGTAAAAGGCTGTCAATAAAACGTACCCACAACATACCCAAGATTAGGAATGGGCCACCTCATTCACCTCTAGGTGATGGATAATTCCATTGATGCAAGACAATGTTGATAAGACAAAAAGCATATATTTAATTTGTGTTAAAAAGTGGATAGCTTCTAATAATACAAAAATGTGTTAAATATTTAAAGTTTCCAATAGGGATATAAGCCTTTGAGGCTTGTGTGCATGATTCTGCATCTGATCCTAATAAAATACTAACAACAAACAGACAAGAGTAAAAATAATACTGCACAGGTACCCGGGACAGGTACAGACTCTATCAAAACCCATCGGTTTACTGTGAAGTCTATTACATCCAAATGCAACATACTTTTTATATTTTACAAATGTGTGTCAGAGAGGAGCATGACCTAGCAGTGTTTGCACTCCATATTGAGACAATTAAAGATGGCACGAAAGAGGAATGGTATTAAAGGAGATCCACGGATTAATCGGGAGTGCAAAAAAACCTAAACTCTCGTTTGATACATTGGCATTAAATCAAGAACCACCAGATCTATGTAAATATAAATACGATTATTGGCTTCCTTGACTTGCTATTGTATAGAGTATTAAAATTGAATTGAAATGATACGATAGTATATTGTTTAGATCAACAAGTCTTACGGCTCTTAAAATAAAGTGTTAAAAATCCCATTTCGCCATCTTCTTGGCCTCAAAATACTCTATTTCTTTTATAAAACTTTTCCTAAAATATATGTGTAAGCTGTAAAAAGAGGCTGCAAAGGATATACATTACCCGTAACCATGGTGATGGGATATATCGGACATTTACACACCAAGACATCATCTTAATCTCCCACACAGGGAGTGTAGATTATAAATGCAGTCACTCATTCAGGTAATCCCATTTAAAATGCACACTCCCTGTGTTGAAGAGCAAGGTAGTGTCTTCCATAGGGTGTATATGGATTTCCACTGGAATTGCGTGACTGTGCCCAATGCAACTGATATATCATATTCATATCAGATCATACGAAGTGTCATGATGTCAACTATTAAGTATTACTGTGTCCATTCGATCATGATGGCGATAAGCTCAACGTGATAGGATAATCAATTTTGTTTGGTCCAGCTCATAATACGCAGCAAATTCTATCTTAGAAACGTGTTCTGAATATATTTTTGTTACAACAGACCTTGACTTGATGCAAACTTTTTAGCGTGATCCCTAGCTATAGGTAATGCAAAAGAACCCGACAATTTAAGGTTTTTGTTTTGAAATAGTATATTTATTTAGGTACACACAAAAATACAATATCTCACATACAATCCACACTAACATTTTTATTACTTTTTATTTATCCTTATTATAGAAAATCGTGCCTAAGTTCAAATGGAACACGTTAATATTTCAAGTTCGTATTCTTATTCAAGAATAGACATACAAAAGAAAATTGCATACTTTTAACAACAGATATATAAAGAAATATCTTCAGACACTTTTTCTATTGTTACAACATTAAAAATTGATTTGGCCCAATCGTGATAATACAAAATCGCGCCAAATGGTAAATGGAATTTTGTATGCGCATCATAAAGGTTACTTCAAGCTGTCAGGCAAAGGTATGACACTCGAACTTTAAAACCCGCTTGAGACTGCAGCAAGTACTCGATACCGTTCAATTGTGACTCTGGAGTGTATTTTTGTATCATTTTCATAGCTTTATGAATGATATCAATATTCATGGATTACAAATAAGCCAACTATCGTGTATTGCTTATAAAATAAGAAATATACTAAGCTCGGCTAGGCCCGGTCAAAGACCTGGGTAAGGTTTCGAGATGAGTTGTTTATTCGCGCTTTGTTCGCGAAGTAACAACAGAACAGGGTAGAAAAGGTTGAAAATCGGATGGTCCTTTTACATGTAAATATAATGCTAAGCAGAGAGGGGTGTTCGGTCGCTATGTTTATACTATGCGATATAATATGTTTGAAATAAGTTTCACTATGGAGAGTCTTGATTAAAAAAGACAACATTAGTACCAGTAAACAGAAATGATCAAAAATGATAACATGGTTGCCTTGGTTGGGGTAACCAGAATCCATAGTTTCCCTACGAGGGTATTTGTTTTTGGTTATCAAAAACTTCCTTCACCCAATAGAATTTGGGGAGCTGCACAGATAATTGGTGGATGTTACAATCTAAATGCGGATATGTGTGCGAGGTTCGGCAGCAACCTAGTTGATGCGATCTGATTGTGATGATTCACCATTGCAGCGAAATTACAGCGCTTTGAGTCCTCTAAGATCTGGAGAAAGGCGCTTTATAAATCCAAAATGTATTTATTTATTTATTTATTTATTTATTATATTTATTTGGTTGGTTGATTGTTACCTCTCCGTCATGTCTGACAGCACAAGTTTGTGCACAAGTCGTATGGGTTGCCCAACAAGTGACTTGATCTTATAAATCCATTTCGACTTCCATATCTTCAAGAGCCATATATTCAAGAGCCCTCAGTATTCCCTTGCATTAGGACGGTTTTTGCCTACGTGAGGTGTAAACATAAAAAGAGACAATTGATTCTGTCTCGTCATACCAAGAGACCTCTTTTCTCAAAAGCGATGAAGGGGGAATCGCAAAGGGAGTCAGGCAACTTTGGTATCAAGCAGAATAGAATGAGGCCAAGGCGAAGTTTTTAAGGACACGAAGCCAGTTGTAGTAATATAAACTTATAACGTTTGAGGACCTTGGTTCTCAAGTTAAAGCGCGTTCTGTGGCTTTAGTATATCTAAAATATAAATAGTGACAACCTGTTTGACCCATCCATACATTCATACTTTGCTTACCTGTGCGTTTTCATATAGTGTGGTGATAATGATTACAAATATATGATTTCCAATCATTTGTAGAGCCAAGATTTCTTCGTGCTGTGGGTCCACGTAGCGTAAATGAATAGAGTCACTTGCACTGAGTTTCAAATTACTGGAACTGGCCAAGAGGTCCCCACTTACGATAACACTTTATTGTTAGATTTGGTGTGCTGTGCACTTTGGTCAAAGCACAAGCAACAAAAGGCAATTAACTGTTGCAAAATGGGCTTTTGTGTCCAAAACACTCGATATTTGTGATTTACAAATGTCTGCTTTTTAATTTTGTGGGAACAGACTACTTCATTTGCATTTTAGTTTAAAAAGGGATTGAAATTTGAAAATGTTCGTTTAATTAATAGCTAATGAATTATGTACGAATGTAAGTGTTATGGTCGCGAGCAAAATCCTACTTTTAGATGTTTCAAACATAATGTTTCAAAACTATCTTGACTAAGTGACATTTTGAAAGTGGCTTAATGTTGTCTTATAATGTCTTGCAGGCAATGTTTTTTCCTCGACATATGAGATTATGTTTGAAGATTGTTGCCCATTTATGAACATGATTTCTTTGAAATATGTAAATGTCAATGTCATCGATAAAAACATGTAAACATTTCTTTACATGTAATTTAATGTAATTTAATTTGTCAATCCAGGCTTTGATCTTGAACATATTATACATGATTTATGGCTTAGAGCATAAAATAACGGAAACCACCTCGGAAGTGGAAGGAAAAGACTAGAATATTGACTTAAAATTATACCTGAAAGGCTTACTTACTGATACGTACATTGAGCAAGTAACTGCACAACAGTATATATCCCAATACCAATGTACTCTTCCTTACAAACACAAAAGATTTTACAGAAAATGTTTAAATGTCGGGTTATATGAAGGTATATAAAGGGTATAAAACGTTTTAATAATATTTAAACTTGATGCAAAATTCTACAAACATAATCTTAGTTAAATGTTGATATTAAGTATTTTCCGCAAATGTTTGCCAAAACTAATTTGCAATATTATTTTACAACGTTTTTTCTATCTGGCTGTAGTGTTTTTTCATAGAAAAATGATTACCTTCTTCTTCTTCTTTCGTGTCCTTACATCAAACTGTTCTTATCCACTGAGAAACACACTTTTGTGCCCGTTGAGAAAATTGCGCCAGATCGTCTGTCGTCACAGGATCTTCCAAAAGCGGGCATTCCAGCAGATGCTGCATCGTCTGTGACTCTTGTCCACAATCACACATGGTCGGGCCACTGATGTATCCCCATTTGTGAAGGGTATCCTTGCAACGCCCAACACCGGTTCGGAGGCGGTTACAGGCATCTCCAGTTTGCCCAGACTTCGTTTGCTCCTGGAGGTAGTGATTCTGTGGGTTGAATCCCCATCTCAGTGGTGACTGCTTCAGATGAAAGCCTTTCTTTCCACATCTGGGTGCGAGCCTCTGATGATGTTGTTTGCAGACGGAGGGTGCTTGTGATGAAGCTTTTCCTTGACTTCAACCGTCTGGTTGGTGGTGTGTGGTTGAAGAGGGGGTGTCTTACGTCCGTGGTCTGTTTACGGCGTTCCTATTTGCTTGCCACAGCTCTCCGGATGTCAGGTGGTGCGATACCTGCCAAGAGGTAGACCTTGTCCATGTTGGTAGGCCTTAGACATCCTGTGATGGAGCGGCAGCTTGCGTTGAGTGCAGAGTCTAGCTTCCTAGCATGTGATGATCTCTCCCAAGCAGGGCATGCGTATTCCGCGGTGGAGAAACTCAAAGCCAGTGCTGATTACCTTGATATGGCATGACATTTAAATGTTATTGCTTGGGTGGTTGTTGCTCTAGCAATTAAACTATTTATTTTGAAACTTATTGGTTCAACATATTGTTAATGAAGCTCATGGTAAAAAAAAATGACCGTTGTTGTGGCTTTGAGAAACCTTTCTACACCTCTTATCTGTATAAAGAAACGCAGGAAATGTAACACCTCACCTATAATGAAACTAGATGGACTAGAAAAGTGAGTGTCATGAAAATTCATGTCCAAACTGGCCAATGTGTTATGTCATCCGAGTTATGATTGTTTCCTTCGTCTTCTTAGACAGAAATGTCGTACATATTTAGAAAGCTGTCTAATTTGCGTATCAATGTAGAGCTTGCGGGTTAAAGGTTAAAACATGAAGGATTGGTTTCTTTTATTTTCTTATTTTGTGGGGGTCTGGGGTGCTGTGGCTGTGGGGTATATAATCTAGGGTGCGCAAGGGTGGGTGGTATGTGTATCATTGTGTTTCAATGCAGAGGTTCAAAACCTTTTACATAGGACGTCCGGTCGATTCCTATTATAAAAATAGACTATCAAGATGATGTACAACATTATACAACACCAAGAAATATGAACTTATTGTTTCGTTTTATTCAGAATTTAAGCCAGTAAAAGCTATCTTCTGAAGTTGTGTAATATCACCTTGGTCTGGGCGGACATTTTAAAAATGAATTTAGAAGAGCAGCAACGACATCACTTGCATTACATTCCAGATGTTAAATCTACATCATATGCAAAATTTGAGGAAATTCGCACGAGTCCGTTTTATTTTAGGGCCATTTGTCTATAACTGGTCTTTACATGTAGCCCTATGGAGAGATTGCCCGTTGAGGGCGCTATAACCCCCATTTTAGGAACAAAATGTGATTTTAAAAAAACTGACTCGTGCGAATTTTCTACAATTTCCAGAGTATGTTGTTTGAACATGTAGAAATATAATCAAGTAGTTGCCCTATCTGCTCTTCTCCGAAAAAACAAAAAGTCCTATACCTCAATGATAATGAAACTCTATTCTTTCACAAGACTCCTGTACCAGGACTGTAAGGGCATATATAATTCGCAGTAGATGATGAAAGACAAGGATGTCAACATTGAACATAAGTGTCGTTCTTCATAGATTAACTGCAAACCCAAGGACAACAACCAGATGTTTTCTATTAAAAGTATTTCAAAGTCAAGGCATATTCTAACAATTTATTGTCACATTCGATCTGCTCTTGGTGCTTCATCGTACGTCAGTGTGATCAAGGGCTATCTTCAAGGCCAGTGTTGATACTGCTATTTGAATTGTTAGATTGGAAATTCTATGAGGAAATTATTTCAATTTATCATCATCAACCATATCATAACAGAATAAGATAAGGTGAAGAACAAAGTCTATTAAACAACTGTTAATAATTCACAACGAGAAATGCAAATTTTTGGTTACCAGTATTGACATATCACATTTGAGTTGTAATGTTCATTGCTCATTATTAGCAAAGAAAAATATATCATGCTTGGTATCCAAATACATACATGAATTTACTCTTCAAAATATGTATTTTGATTTACCCTCGGCTAACCCTAGTAAATGATATGGCGGTTCAAATCGGTATAGAGACTTTTGGGACACCCTGTATGACGAAGCTGCCTAAGATGAGAGTCACCTTTAATGCAACGTGTGTATCATATTCATATAATATTATACAAGGTGTCTTTATGTAAACCATTTAAAGTATTACTGTGTCCATTCGATCATGATGAAGATAAGCTCAACGTGATGGGGTAATCAATTTTGTTTGGTCCAGGTCATAATACTCAGCAATTTCTATCTTAGAAACGTGTACTGAATATGTTTGATTTTAAAGGCATTGACTTGATGCAAACTTTTTAGCGTTATAGTTATCATAGTTATAGTCAATGTCAAAAAGTTGTCAAAATTTGGTGTTTGTTTATAAGAATGATTTTATTCAAGAACACAAAAGAAGACTAGCTCAGACATTTAAATTGTTGTAGTTAAACCATTTTAACTATTTTGTTAATATAGTCGTCATTGTTAGATACAACATTGTGCCTTAATTCAAATGCTTTTCATTTAAAAGGATATACTAGTCCGTCAATATTTCATATTTTTATTGATAATTTCTTTTTCAGAATTACATCAATAACTTATACACCCTTTTACCAACAAATAAGAAACATCCCAGACACTTTATTTATTGCTATAACTTTTTCGCTTTGGTGTAATTGTGATTATACAAAAACGTCCCAAATGTCAAATGGATTTTTGTACACGCATCATAAAGGTTACTTCTAGCCGCGGTACAAAGTATGACAGTCACACTTCAAACCTCGCTTGAGACTGCATCGAGTACTTGATACCGTTCATTTGTGACTCTGGAGTGTATTTTTGTATCATTTTCATGGCTTTATGAATGATATCAATATTCATGGATTACAAATAAGCCGACTATCGTGTATTGCTTATAAAATAAGAAATATACTAAGCTCGTATATAGCTAGGTCTGGTCAAAGACCTTGGTACGGTTTCAAGATAGGTTGGTGGTGGTTTGTTAGTGAAGTAACAATTTTTTACGGAGTAGCAATAGGATAAAAAAGTTTGAAAAACAAATTGTCCTTTTGAATGTAAATTATAAATAAATTGCTAAGAGAGAGATGGTTCAGTCGTTATATTTATATTATGCGATTTGCGGTATAAATGTATCAATTAATTATATCAATAATTCAGAAATGATCAAAAATGGCAACATGATTTGCCTTAGATAGTGTATATACCAGAATCGATAGGAGACTGTCGACGACCGTATTTGCCGGAACCCTAACCTTAACCATTTCCGGCAAATTCTGTCACCTCTCTGATAGGGTTCCTACGAGGGTGGTTGGTTGGTTGATTGTTTGGGACTTCATATCCGACAGCTCATGACTTCTGCGATGGCATGCAGCCTCTCACGATGGGTTGCCCAGCAAGTGTCTTCATGCTATATCAATCCATCTGGATATCCAGATCTTTGAGAGCCATCAATCTTGCCCTTTCAGTGTGCCCTTTTTCCTATATACGTGGAGTGTAAGCATAAAAAGAAAACCATTGTCTAACTTGACTCTGTCTCGTCATATCAAGAGAGAATTTTCTCAAAACTGATGAACTGGAACGGCAAAGTTAATCAGCTAACTTTGGTATAAAGTAAAGTCAAATGAGACTACATCGAAGGTTAAAGGGACAAACTTGAAATAGCTGCCATGTGTAAGATTGTATGTTAAGCAATTGCTAAGAACACACGTCAGAAAGGGCAGCTATCGGAAATGGTCCCTTCTTGCCCTGAACACTCGATATTTGTGATTAACAAATGTTTGCCAATCAATGGGAACAAGCAACTGCATCTACTTAAGTTTTTAACACAAATTGAAATGTTAGAATTGTCGCTGCTGTTTGGATTAATTGTTCGTGAATTTATGCAGGAAGGTAAGCTTTATCGTCATGAGCAAAATCCTACTTTTAAATATTTTAAACATATATTTCAAAACTCTATTTCAATGCGATATTTTGAAAGTGGCTTAATGTTGTCTTATTTGGTCCTACAGGCAATGCATTATACTCGACATATGAGATTATGTTTGAAGATTGTTGCCCATTTATGAACATGATTTCTTTGAAATATGTAAATGTCAATGTCATCGATAAAAACATGTAGACATTTCTTAACTTGTAATTTGATTTGATCTTGAACAAATTATGCATGATTTATGGCGTAGAGCATAAAAGAACGGAAACCACCTGGGAAGTTGAAGCAAAAGAATAGAATATTGACTTCAAATCATCCATTATACATGAATGAAATGGAGACATATTTGTTTTGATTGAACATCGTTACTTAGTCGATTCTTATGATCAATATCAATCAATATCTTAATGTTAATTGTGATAGCATTAATCTTCGTATGATGTATTAATCAAAACAAGTTTACCACTAATTTTGATAAGTTCATACAAAATTGACTATTCTATTTATTTAATTCATTGTTAAGGGACGCACCATTAGACTTCAAGGTGGGGTTATGAAGTTTTGAAGAACAAAAACTTCCCCCACTACATGAGCAAAAACAAAACTTTCCCCACCAACACTAAACAAAAAACAAACTTTCCCCACCTAACTGTGTATAAATGCATTAAAAATTAAAAAACTTGCTGCCTTCGGCGGCGTAAAAAAACACCTTTTCCCCGACCCAACTTCCTACCCCCCCTTGAAGTCTAATGGTAGGTCCCTCATTAATAACAAGTATCGACGTTCGATTCCAAAATCAAACACATTTGGCTGATGTGCATTATTTACTGAAACGTACAAGGAACCAATTATTAATACAACAGCATTTTTCTTGTTCAACCCCTTGCAATTACAATGAAAGTATCAGTATCAGATCTTTAAACGTTGATATCAATACAAACCTTATTTTATTTAATATCTGTTGTTAAGTACCTTTTTTCAAAATAGTCACTCTACATTAAATTATGAGCATTATTATGTGTACATAAAGCTTAGGATATTGGCCATTTCATAAATTGACGTTACTTAGTGACGTTACTTTAAAAAAATCTGATCGCATAACACATAAATTCTGATTGGACATGTTGTTTATTGGATGCTGTTAAAAGAAATCCCAGTTAATTTACATATTTTACTACATAGATTGACTGAAGCGAGCTAAAATACAGAATTTTGAATGAATAGCGTTTTGTGAATGAAGCTTACCGTACACAAATGATCGTTGTTGTGGCTTTGAGAAACCTTTCTACACCTCTTATCTGTATAAAGAAACGCAGGAAATGTAACACCTCACCTAT
The DNA here is from genome assembly GCF_039555335.1 of Amphiura filiformis. NCBI lineage: Eukaryota > Metazoa > Echinodermata > Ophiuroidea > Amphilepidida > Amphiuridae > Amphiura > Amphiura filiformis. The sequence continues at coordinate 7,368,522 of NC_092641.1, read as the reverse complement.
AATGAAACTAGACGGACTAGAAAAGTGAGTGTCATGAAAATTCATGTCCAAACTGGCCAATGTGTTATGTCATCCGAGTTATGATTGTTTCCTTCGTCTTGTTAGACAGAAAGGTTGAAATGTTGTACATATTTAGAAAGCTGTCAAGTTTGATTGCCGAATACTAATATAATTGAGGTTGAAGAGAAAATGTTAGAAATATGAATGATTAAGCATTAAGTATTATAGAATTGCATTTTTCCTCATTTATTTTTGCGAGATGTGTGACTCTGGTTGGGAGATGCGTTTGCAGGGGTTGTGTACCCAGCAAACACGTTTTGTATGAAAATACTCTACAATAATATTTTTTCCATTTGTTCAATATGTTATTTAATAATTTTGTGCCAAATATTTTGTCAACACTTGCAGTAAATTATCAAAAATGTTTTTTCAATGTTATGAAAATGTTTGAAACCTTTTGTATACTCTTTATGTAACCCGACCTTTAAACGTTTTCTGGCAACATTGCGCTTAACCACGTGCATCGTTTTGTTTTGCAACTTATTAAAATGCACCAACTTTCATATACTGGTATCAATCTTCGTAACATTAGAGGTTTTTGGTAGCAAATTCAAGATTCTGCACACGACCTTATCAATCGAATTGCCATAACAATATTAGGTTTTGGTGCAGGTTGGGTGACATAACTGCTGACTTTATTTATTTGAGGTGTTTACCTTATTTTAACAACAAAAATACCCCATTTTATCACAACTAAAGTGAACTATTCAAGACTTGTTGGGTTGTAACTGCAAATAATACACACTACCAGTATTAACCTACATAAGGTGTCAAAACCCCGCAAAGTATAGTATTTGAAAAGGCATCAAATACCGATCTCTGACGCTGTCACTACCACCTCTAGCAGATGGTAGAACCATCCTAACTTCCCCGTGATGTTGACAAAGTGGAGATGAGCTTCTCCATTGTGCGTACACTCATGATTATGTTAGATAAAGGTAGTTTTGCAAGTTGTAGTTCAGGAACTAACTCATCCCGTTTTAAATTATTCAACTCACTCCATCGATAAGATCATCAACGCGGTGCCTTTTTTCGACCGATCTTGCTACTTGATTTGCTAGGATTTATAAAAAATTCATCAGTGGATTTTGGTTTTTCGATAATCGAAAAACACTTCAAAGTCATGAAAGCAAAGATAACCTCTCATTTTCGAATGTCACTCTTCAGGTATTTAATTGTCTGCGTGCTGGCTATATGCTTCAACTTAAAAGTTTTGAGACATTTTCTCATAATATCAAGAGCTATATCAAGAAACACAGAACCAATACTAGGCTTGTTTGTACTCATTTTAATGCAATTTTTTAATAGTTTAGTTTTTTTAATAAATTTAGTCCACATCGCACACATGGAGTCACCCATTCATGTAACCCCATTTCACACTCCCTGTGTGGGAGATTAACGTCATGACTCCATAGGGGTGTGAGAATTTTAATTGGAATAGCCCAATTCTATTGAAAGTATGTAGCTGTAATAATATGTCGTACCCAACAACATTCAGGTCAGAGTTTGAGGTGCGATTATCAAATGGGGGTTAGTGAACGGTGCCTTTGAAATGAGAACATTATCTGCTCATAAGCTGAATTTATACCACAACGTTGAGAGATAGCGGTTGGTTTTTAGCCAATGAGGCAATGCGCTTTTTGAAGCATTGGGACAAGCGCGTGAACTCATTGGTCAAATACCAATCGCTCGTCGCTTAGCGATGGAGTATAAACTCAGCTTTGGTGAACATCCCTCTAATTCTAGTGCTCTTTTCTTAAGGTTTGACACTATTTTAAAGTGTTGCGATTTGGTAGTTCACAGCATCTTGCGAATTGTAGTCAGCTTTGGCAAAAATCGCATTGCTCATTTCATAGCGAGTATCACAGATATATTTTTGCAAGTTGTAGTTCAGGAATAAACTCATCCCGTTTTAAATTATTCAACTCACTCCATCGATAAGATCATCAACGCGGTGCCTTTTTTCGACCGATCTTGCTACTTGATTTGCTAGGATTTATAAAAAAATCATCAGTAGATTTGGGTTTTTCGATAATCGAAAAACACTTCAAAGTCATGAAAGCAAAGATAACCTCTCATTTTCGAATGTCAGTCTTCATGCTCTTAATACTTTGCATGCTAGCCATATGCTTCAACATAAAAAGTTCAAGTTTTGAGATATTTCCTCGAGAAAATATCAAGAGCTATCTCAAGAAACATTGAACCTATACTAGGCTTGTCTTACTCATTTTTATGCATTTTTCATGCTAATTCCAAATATGGTCATGAAAATGTACAGTTCTGACATTTTTCAATAGTTATAGAAAATTCTGTCAAACCTTTGAACGACAATTGGACACTTTTAGGTATTTCAGTTGCTATTGGTATTGTAAGATCAATGATTGTTTCATTTAAAACACACTGGTTTAAGAACAAAAAAATCATTATCAAAGTACTGATTTTATTTTAAACAAAATTTGCTTTAACTGAACAGAATTATATTTGTATGCCATTCCGCTGAATTAAGAATTAAGTGTTACAGACAAAATAATAGAGCATTTGTAGGCACACGGTAAAGGACATATTGATAATAACTATTTCAATATTGGAGGTGAATGCTTCTTGGACTTTGACTTATTGATTTCCTCCCTCGGATCCTGGGAACCTCGGAGCTAGCAGCCGTTTCACCATGGAAGTTCATATGCCTCTGTTTGTTAAAATTCTCCTTGCATTGTAGATTGATGTAATCCCAAGTTCTTGGCAGCTGCTTTTTATGTTGTCAAGCCATCGCTTCGGGGGTCTACCTCTATGCCTGTGTCCAGGTATTCTACCTTCAAGGGCATGTTTAGGGTATCTGTCCTTTGGCATCCGTACGATGTGTCCAAAGTAGAACAGTTGTTTAGCTTTGATTTTGTGACCTGGCTGCTTGTTGCCCCTCTTATTGTCTCTTCTGGAGACTCCCATTATCCATCTTAAACAATACATCTCGAACACCAACAATCTCTCACTCGTCTCTTTTCTTGAGCTTCCAAGTTTCTGTCCACAAAATTAGCACATGGTAGAATTCCATTTTTGTGTTTATACTAATTTCTTTTGACTTCAATATTGTGGTTAACTTGCTACCCATTGCCAGTCCGATCCTCCGTTTGATGTCTTCCGTACTGGTTGAATTCTGTTATAAACAAAATCGATTCATGTCCTTAATCCCATGTACCAGAATCAATAGAAGACTATGACTTCCAATACAAGCTGATGGTTTTTACTGAAACAATTTTTACTGGAAATTAAAATACAAGATAGAGGGAGAAAGAGAGAAAATAGAGGAGGAAAGAGAGTTTGTGTGGGGGAAAAGAGAGAATGTGTGTGGGGGGAGGTAAGGACAGGGAGAAAGGGAAACAGATGGGAGAGAGCATTGGAAGTGAAAAAGGAAGGGGGAGGAGAGCTCGAGATAGAGGAGATATCGAATATAGGGGAAGCGAGGAGGGGAAGAGGAGGTTATATAAGTGGGGGAGAGGGGAGCATAGGTAAAAGGTATGAGTTGTGGTTACCGGGGATAATAAAATAATTCATAATCAAATCATCTCCATGCATCGTTTATGTTTCATACAAACAAACAAAGCCCCCAATCCACCCACCCCTCAATATATATACGCACATGTATATGATTTCTAGGCCTATAACTTGGGGTGTAATATGCCAACTTCGACAGAGAGCATCAACTGTCGTCCGCGGGGCCGGGGATAGATTTCCGATAACAATCATGATAATAATTATGTTAGCACAATAGGCTATTGTATACTTCTGGTTAGGCTATTGTATACTTCTGTTTATATACCCACCCAGCATAATAGTGTTATGATTGCAGACCAGTTCATCTCCACATTTTAATCCCTTGATTTTTGGTTTCTGAACAAAAGAGAAACCAAAACTAAACATTTGAAATGAGGGACTATAATGATGATTTTAAATCCAACATATAACACCACAGTTAAAGCGGCTAAAATAACAAGTGATCCTTTTTTGTTTTCAATTTTACCTCATTCAATAGTTTGGCTGAAAATGACCAGAATACCTTCCTGATAGTTGTTAATAATAATAATATTTGATAAAGAATAACAAAATTAAAAATTGACCGAAATCGTATAATAAGGCTTTAAGACCATTTTAAATTTAGATCTTGCTGTTTTGTGTGTTGTCGCATACATGTATAACATTAAATTAAAATACAAGTTTGAAAAGACTGGGAAAGAGACACCCAGACATATCAAGTGGAACAGAGCGAGACTCTTGTTGAGTTTGTAACATGAGTATGTATTAAGTACATTACCACTAAATTAAGACGCCAGATCAAGTGTTACTTTTGATATTAAAGCGAAGATACCACTTAACGTAAACCATGGGATAAACAACACCCAGAGGGCCTCAAACATGATCATCCGTAACGACATAGTTTTTTAATGAGCTATTCCAGTCGAAACCCACACACCCCCTATGGAAAACATGACCTTAATCTCGCACACAGGGGTGTAATTTTCAAATGGACACAGGCGTAGATCCCGGGGGTGGTCAGGGGGGATGGTCCATACAATCAACCCCCCCCCCTCCCATGTTGACGCCTGTATGTGGGTTTCTGACCAAATTAAACCTCATTTGGTTAGAAACCACTGTATGAGGGTTTCTGACCAAATTAACCTCATATTGTGGGTTTCTGACCAAATTAACCTCATATTTGGCCAATTAACATCATATTTGGTCATTTTAGCCCCAAAAGTGCAAATTTTGTCGCGCTTCGCGTGAATTTATTCCATTTTGCACCATATTTTAACAATTTAGCTTCAAAATAGCAAAATTTTCCGTGCTGAATTCACTTTGCTTCAAGTTTTTTTTCCAACCCCACCCCCTCCCTGCATGTCGAAAAGAAATCTACGCCACTGCAAATGGAGTCACCCATTCATGTAACCCCATTTCACACTCCCTGTGTGGGAAATTAAGTCATGTCTCCGTAGGGCTGTATGGATTTTAACTGAAATAGCCCAATTCTATTGAAAGTAGGTAGCTGTAATAATATTTCGTACCCAACAACATTGAAGTCAAAGTTTGAGGTGCAGTTATCAAATGGGGGTTAGTGAACGGTGCCTTTGAAATGAGAACACTATCTACTCATAAGCTGAAATTATACCACATCGCTGAGCGATATCGATTGGAGTAGCGCGATTTTGTAGCATTGGGACAAGCGCGCGAACTCTTTGGTCAAATACTTATCGCTCGTCGCTTAACGATATAGTATAAACTCAGCTTTAGTGAACATCCCTCTAATTATAGTGCTCTATCCATCAATACGTGGCGTACAATAATGAGTACAAAGATGGTTAAGTGATCAGTATTTTGATTATCTGTCCCGTATCCATCAACATTTGGTGTATATTGAGTCCTAAGGTATGGCCGAATGATTGATACATTCTAGACGGTACAATAATGAAGTTTCCAGGTAACAAAATCAACTGATCAGAAAATAGCTTTCAACATCTTTTCTTTGATGGCAGCATACATTTAGTAGTTCTTCTCTGAGAGCATCATTGACTGTGACACGCAATCGACAGTCCAGTGAGGCGATTTAAATAATTGATAACCATTTTCAATTACAGAAGGTTGATTGTTTTTCACGTATGACATGCTGAATACGCAAGTGTAGGAATGTACAAAAATGTGTTATACAGTATATCGAGGATTGGGAACCAGAAAGCCTGAACTCACAGTGATTTGCTCTCACAAAATGAGCATAAAGTTGACAAAATTTCAGAGATATTCCAGAAATAAATACCAAACAAGCTAGAATGGCTCCTTACTTTGGTCCTCAAAATTAATATTTCCACCAAAATTGCTTTTGTTTTCTATTAATTTTGTCATGCTTAATGGACTGTATCTTTTATAGTGCCCTGGCGTCTTGATGCCCATATTGTGGGAGCAAGTCACATTATTTTAATATAATAATAGAGGCATGAGGGTTGTTATCCCTTTGTTAGACACTCTCGTAACCTTAAACCTAGTCCTATTGTTGTAAATAATCCGGTCTCTGTTGTCGATTGGCTCAAGTTAGAGCTAGAGGTGATTATCGTGTTGAACAAGCGGAGGATTGTGCTTTAATACTATTCGCTATAGAAGAAGTGTAACAGGAAATTACTATAGCAATAGGTGAAAATAATTGTTGAATACATTGCCCTGCATTAGACGTACGCTGTAACTCTGCAGTGCTTGACCAAACATTTTAATACATAAATGTATTACTTTTAAATGCATTATACCTTAAGAGTATCAAGGGAAAGTAGTATTTTTATTCTGTATTGGGCAGAATAGACAAAACAAAAATTACAGAAATCACTAGAGAACGGAAACATCAAAGTCAGAGAATCCGGATAACCCTTAAAGTCGGCTGATGGGGTCCCCTATATTGTATGATATCGGCATTACCCTACTGTATGATAAACGCATATTATTATGAGAAATACAAACAAATAAAAACATCTCTGATTATTCTTTAACCGATTCAATCAATGTTTTATTGTCTGCTCTTACTTTATATTTGAAAATAATGGGTTTTAAATTTGTATACAAAATTTAATTTTGTGTTTTTGTGTGCTGTGTGTTAGGAATTGTATACACTTGTGCAGAGACTGGGGTACATTAGTCTCACTTCAGACTAAATCATATGAATAAATAATCGTGAGCAAAGTATCTTCATTGCAAACTTACCTGCGCCATGTTTACTTTCCATAAATATGAAAATCTTTTTGATCTTGAAATACGTGAGAGGGTAGCGTTTAAAGTCTGAGGCGGTGTCTCAATTAACCTTATCAACTTTAAAGTTGACTTCAGCTGAGACGAATATGCCATGATATTTGTCATAGACTTCAGGTGTAAATTAAGCTATACCTGGTAGGTACCCAGGTAAATGAGGAGGTATAGGCATTCATTATTACATACAATGTACGTTGGTAGGTAGGTAGGTAGGTAGGTAGGTAGGTAGGTAGGTAGGTAGGTAGGTAGGTAGGTAGGTAGGTGGGTAGGTGGGTGGGTAGGTAGGTAGGGAGGGAAGGAGGGAGGGAGGGAGGGGGGTGGGTGGGTAGGTAGGTAGGTGGGTTACTTGCAGTAAGTAAATTTATTTTATAAATAGAAAGGAAATTGCAGAACGGTACAGCCCACAAGCTATATATCTAACTTCTTTTAGTACGTTAAAAGTATTCCAACAAACAGCAGCAAATGAAACAAACGTTGAGAATAACTAGAACGGGATATTATAAATTAAAATAAGCACAGTTGGTAACACCAAGTTGGATGACGCTATTCCGGTCAATGGTAAAAAGTGAATTTGGTGTTAGTACCAGGTGCACACACAATTGAACGAGTTTATATCATTTAACCCTACTCGTTATTGCAAGATCAAACCTCCTACGTGATCCGATTGCGTTATCATCCGAAATCACATAATACACAAGAAATCATTGGCCGGAAAACATTTACACTCGTGCCTTGCTATCCCCGGTCGCATTCACTGCACACGAGAGATCGACGGTTCAAACTCTTGCGCTTGCGGATGAAACATATTCATCTTCTTTACTTCTTACTTTCTTCTTTCCTTTACCTTCGCCAAAAAGCAGTGGGGCGTTAGGGTTAATGGTGGAACAATTTCCCCGGTATTACACATGCAATGGGCTATTCCAGAAAATAGCTGCACACCCCATGTTATATGTAGAAGAGTTCGGATTTCCAGACCTTTTAGTTTAAAGTCAACTTTAAAGTTGATATGGTTGATTGAGACACAGCCTCAGATTTTAAACGCTACACACTCACGTATTTCAAGATCAAAAAGATTTTCATATTTATGGAAAGTAAACATGGCGCAGGATAGTTTGCATTGAAGATACTTTACTCACACCCCCTATAGAGGAGTTCGGATTTCCAGACTTTTTGTCCAGAAATGATTGTTGGAAATTCAGATGTTTAAAGTGTCTAAAGGCGAAAAAGTCCAGGCAGAAAACTAGTTCAAAATCGGAAATCCTCAATTTGAGAGGCTCATTTGGGCAATTCTGTGATTTTTCATTCATTTAATTGGATTTCCAAGCTTTTTCCAGTGACCTTGGAAACTGGAATTTCAGTCGTTTTCATAAAGCAAACTTGGAAATCCAGACATTTCTTTTATTGAATATTAACTACTCTATAGGGGGTGTGCACTTATTTTCTGGGATAGCCCATTGTTACTATTAAATGTCCAGCCCTGGTACTTCGCCGTAGAAGTAGTTATGTAACAAGATTAATTACCATAGCAATTGGTTTACCCTATTTTTGAATGTATTGCCCCGCACTATAAACAGGATGCACTCATCACCTTTGCATGCGTGCAATGATAGATTTACTACAATAGCCACTCTTTTCAAAGACAAGGTGCGAGTGATAAGGATGATGTGAAAAATATATATAATTACCATCCAGGTTTTTATCACTATTCTTTGATAAATCTATGTGCAATGCAGAGGAACGGTGTAACGTCTAGTGCAGGGCAATACATTCAAAAATAGTGCAAACCCATCGCTATGGTAATTAATCTTGTTATATCACTACTTCTATGGCAAATTGTTGTCGAACATTTGAAGCACAGCCTTAGTCTCTTTTTTTATTGATACCAATCACTCTGGTGTTTCTGTTATATGATATCATTCCCTTGATGTAGGTTTTTTAACATACTCCATTAAAGGTATACGTTTTATTGAAAAACGTGTACTTCATACAGTGTTGACAAATTTTACCATAATTCAAATTATATATAGCTCCATCAGCCATAATCTTGCCCTATTCATCATTTCGTGAGTAATATATTAATTAATGTATTCTCTCTAAATCGGAATAATTCACTTTACACATATTGAAACATAAAATACACTGTTGAATCCAATTATTTTTAGATATATCATTAATAAAAATGTAGACTTTGACAGAAAACCAATAGCAATAATAAGCGGGTAGCTGCGCGGTCATGTGCATCGCGACGCACGAACGCACCCTGTGCCGCATGAATGCACAATTACTAAGATATTAGTTTGATAGAGATGTTATATTCAGTACGGCCCAGTTTTTAGTGTCCCCTGAATTCCCTAATTACAAAGTATAGTATTATTTTTGCACCATTTGTGTTGTGTTAAGCAGGAACTGTAAACAACGAGTTTGTTTGTTTGTCCATTGCCTCTTGAGATGATTGTTGGTATACAATATCACATAATTTTTATTTGAATTCTCATAACGGGTCCAAAAATGTTCAAGTACTGTTTGTTTACGTTGAAAAGATTCATTATGTTTGTTGATTAAAATAAATATTTCCATTTTGCTCGACAAAACCAAGTAAATTTTTACGCACTACAATATTTCGTCCTTTACATCGGAGGTTTTCATCAGGTATGATTGATATGGTCATCTGAAGGGGATCAGATGACCATATCAATCATACCTGTGGGAGTTTTCCGACCCAGCAAACACAAAACATTTCCGACATCATTCTCCAAAGGTAAGAAAAAGTTGTCAGAAAACGTTTAAATGTCGGGTTATATAAAGGGTATACAAAGGGTATAAAATGTTTTCATAACATTAAAAAACATTTTTTGACAACCTCCATCACATATTATAACATAATGTTATTTAAGTGTTGACAAAATATATTTTACACTAACATTTTGTAAACATTTTAAAAATAGTTTTGTAGTGTCTTTTCGTACATTCTTGTCATGACCTTTATATAACCCGCCATTTTAATGTTATTAAAACGTTTTTACCAAAACCAAAAACCCAAAATATAACCTGTATAAAACGTTTTAAAAACGTTTGGTGTTTGCTGCGGATGTGAAGGACGAAATATTGTTGTGAGTAAAAATGCACTTGGATTTGTCAAGCTAAACGGAAATATTTACTATTTGTTTATTTTTATAATGTGCATAAAACGTTTAAAAAATTGATAATGGTTTTGGCATTTTAGAGTTTTCATTTTGGTCATTAAGAAATAAAGGGTAATGCATGATCCTTTACACGAAAATAATGTGTCCGAGGCAGTAAAAACGTAAATAATGGGTGAGGCGCAGCCGAACCCAATATTTAAACGTTTTTACTGCCGAGGACACATTATTTGCGTGTAAAGGATAATGCGGCACCCTTTATTTCTATTCTATTACCACAAAATAGTGTTTTAAAGAGAAAATATCAAATTTTTTGCCCAAATATTTCAAGTTGTTTACTTCAAGGTGGAGCGCATACGCGTAGCCAAATCGTATGTACATTCCAATAACACAACCTACCATTCTCCCCTATAAGCAGGTATGCACATACAATAACACACCCCTGACATTCCATTCTCCCCTACATAAGCAGGTGTGCTGTGCGCTCTGCTGTGCGCTGCGATGATAGAAGAACATAAAGTTCGTTGCCCTTGACACTTTATCGCTAATTAATGGTCTGTCACGTGACGCGTTTCAACAAATCACAGTGCGCGATTTTGAATAATGGGTCGTGGGGGTAATAGAATATTAGATAAACATTGAATACATGTATAATAAGAGTCATAAAATCCGATCAATAACGAAATGAATAAATCATTCTCTCTGAAACATTATATGGAATTTCATTTCATTATGACCCACATAGTACGTTGCTATTGTTTATTTAGCAAATCTACATATGTGCTGTCATAGTTCAAGTGCTTTGAAGTTTCTTACACCGCGATGATCTACAAAACTGTGTAACGTACCCGGGGTAACGTATGAGAGTTATAAAGTCTTGAATCCTATTTAAATTCCTATTATTCTCATAATAAATTCAACGCAACTACAAAGCAGACATACAGATTGCTGGTATGAATTACACAATACACATTACAACACTATCTGAAGAGAATACTATCAAATGATTTCTGTTTCTTTGCTTAATATTTGTTTTTTGTTTTTTGCTGAGGTTTTGTTCCATTATATATTTTTTTAAATATGACTAAGTCGAGATAGGGTCATTGCATTTAGTGAATGTTTCATGATCAAGTTTTAATATTGTAAACATCATACGAGTACCCTTAATATAGGGGCCTTCAGTTAACTATATGCATGTCAGACAAATACAGCACTATGTCTTTTAAAGGAGGATTTCGTGATCCTAGCATCCTCTTTTTATGATATTTTTCAGTACATATCCACGAAAAAAGCCTATTCCCAAAATTTCAGTTGATTCCGATTTTTTCGTTTGCGAGTTATGCATGATTATGTGTATTACACTGCTCCATAGACAATGCGTTGTAATTTCGTTCTGGTGCACCAGAACGAAATTCAAATTTCACGATATCTTTGCTAAACTAATTAATCTGCAAGAAATATTTTGTACATAAACATTATGTAGCCAGAGGTTTCCAGTGATATAAAAATCTCAACTTTTTTGAGAAAAGTGGGGGATGAGGCTGTGGATCACGAAATGCCCTTTAAGTCAATATCATTACCTTTACTAGTTGAAATATCATTCATAACCTCGTGAAAATACGCGATGCGTGTAATCCAATCATTTTTTATTATTTGTAAAAACGCGAACGCAGATTTTAATCTTAATCATTTTGGTGTCAATAGCAAGATATTATAATATTTCACAATTGACCCGAAAATGCGTAATTGTTCCAGCATAAATGTTGGTAATTGTGCGTCGATGAAACTGCTCTCGCGCTTTATTCCTCTTCTCCAAAGGCAAAATGTTAGATTTTCAGAATGCCCTCCCACTAACCGATGAGCAGTTGTTAACCTCTAAATCATTTATCCTTTTGGGATAAAAATTTAAATTCCCAATTTAATCAAATGAAACCAAAAAAATGTACATTTAGGATGTTTTTTTGCATTCTAAAACAATCACCTTTGCAGTCGAAATAACGGCGGAAGGTAAAAAAAAAATAGCCGAGACGTTGAATTATTTCTTGAAATAACTATAAATAAAACATTCAATATACATATAATGTTCCTTGTCCGTGAATTGTTTATGAACATATTTCCTTAATGATACATTTTAACTTCTTTTACATTAATTGATAACAACGCTGAAGAAGGAAGAAGAAAATGTTTTGATGATTGGATCATCATCATAATTTCAAACAACACAATACATTTTGTCAACAACCTGATTTGAAGTAGCTTTCTTCAAAGCCGAACCCGGCGTCATTATTCATTTAAATCAATTTCAAAATTGTTATTTTATTATTAGCGTTTCTACTTCTTTCTTTACAGAAAAAACAGATAGAATAAAAATTCAATAAAGTATCATAATGCAAATATTACACTCAGATACCCAATAGAGCGAAAAATGGCTTCATTTTGATTCCTTCTTTCCAAACAGCGCATATTTTATCTTGCCATTTGCCCCATAGTGTTTTCACACCTCATGTCTAGGTTTAATAATGCATTAGGGCATGGATACATAACTCGTCTATAGTTTTAATAACATCACTAGAGCAATTTAACTGAGCTTTATAATTACAGTCATATATAAAATCCACTGCTTTAATGATAATACGGTCATTATTGGTACCATTTACTAAATTGTCTCATATTTATTGCAATTATCGGTAGCTGGAAAATATTTGGGGCGCTCATAAATATGAAAATTAGAAATATCTGAAAATGTTTCAAAGGTTAGTGAATCATATATTTATAAATATGTTTAAATCAAAAGTGTTCTGAAATGTTTAAACATTTAAGAGAGTTTTGAAAGGCAAGGTGGCTAAATATATTCAATTGAAGGTATATAAATGGAAATTGTAAATGAAAATTTCAAATGATTTATGATTGAGGCAATCAAAGTATTTATAAAACTATACTGCATAATTTTGAGTCAATGAGCCTGGAATGAATAAGTGTGGAATGAATTATAGTCAATATAGTTAGAATCAAATTTTGTATCGTAGACTGTCTCACAGTCTCGGTTTGGTTTGGTCTCTGGATAGTGGAAGGATCTGGTTTAGAAGGCAGAGTATTTTATTTTAATTTTATATACACATAGATATCTTTTGAATTTAGTGAAAATGAAGACTAGAAAAATGATGAAAAATCCGTGTAAAAATACATAGAATCCCATTAAAGGTTACTGTTTCTTTTTATGGTAATCTAATCTATCATTTTCTGAAATTAATTTGAGGGTTCCATGCGGAATCTTTGAATAAAAAGTAAAAATTCAGAGCGTGTTCACATGAAAAACGGTAATTTGCAAGCCACTAACCACCACGTGCACCGAAGTCAATCGTTATGTATTGTATAGGAGCCAGAAACACTCAATTATTATCAACAATATAGATATCGCTATAATGCACATCAATGTTTTTAAGCAGGCTAAATCCCAATATTTAGTACGTTTTCTGTCTTATAATGATGATATTGTTAATTCTATACCCAGTATGTTGGAGCTGTGTACACTGATGGCTTAATCAAATTTCAAAATGGCTACTTATGAATCAGGTGGACAAGTGGTCTAGCGCAGTGGTACTATACGGAAATTAGTTCAATAGCCATGATAGCAGTAAGGTGCGGCATGGGTTCGAGGTCCTCCTCTTCCAAACTAGTTTCCTTTTTTGAAAATTTCATTTTCGGGAAATGGGGCTGGCGAATTAGTGCCGTAGAGTGGTGTAATAGCCTATGCATCGAAATATGTGATTTTCTGCAGCTACATCCTATGTAATATAATGCGGGAATTTCTTTCTGTATTTACTACGGAATAAACAATATTGTTAACATCTGGTGATGTATTCCAGAAAGTTAGAACAACCAGTATTCCATGTTATTACCATTTCTAATGCATGTACGTATATCGATGGCAATGATTTGAGCGTTGACTACGTGTATATTAATCCCACACGATTACAAGAATGTGGTGTAATATTCAACTCTAGTATACATTCCAACAAACGTCAGTTTGTCCAACCGTTCTAGATTTTTTGAAGATCATCACTGATCATTGTAATAAAATCAATCGACAGCAAATGTCGAATGTTAACAAACAGACATTTTAGAAATAAAGATATAAGACACAAATTATGCAAGTAGAGCCTCCGATTATATTTGCTACCGAAAAATACATTTACCCTCAAAAGTGAAAACCAATTCCACGGTAGAAGAAACATCTCCAGTGACTTTTGAAGGAAGTGTTTTATAAGGCACACGCACGAATTGTTTGATTTACTCGTCGACACGGTTTGATCCTTCCAATTATGTCACTAAGTTTCCCCTGTTCAGACAAGTTATTGTGGCAATCTACACGTAAAAAGGGATCCACAATAACGCATATCATTGTGTACTATCATGGTCTGCATTGCGTCTACACATGCGTACCACGATACTGCACTGCGCGATGAATGCTTAAAAGAAACGCTATCCAAAAACTGACTTATTATAATGCATCTTGTCATGTAACACGTTAGGCCTGCTATCATTTCATGTTTCTAGCATCCTCTTTTTTGTATGTTTCAGTAGCTGTTCACGGAAAAGGTTTATTCCCAAAATTGCAGCTTATTGCCATTTTACGTTTGGGAGTTACGCATGAACATAAGCAGTATGTAGTCTCAACCCCCTGCATGAAGTGGTTTTGCAAGCTACGTCTGTTCTCAGATTGCGCTACATGTGTATGTATACAGGTGCTATATAGGTGTAGAAATAGTAAAAAAACTACATGCTCTCCCGTCTGGTTAGGATAACTGCTATTGAAAAAACTAAACGTACACCCTTCTAGATTTAAATAAAATATGTATAACTATAGCTTACATATTACAACTTCAAATATGTTAAGGTTGATCTCAACACTGGAATTAAAGAAACTTTTGGGCCCCATAATTGTTAAATTGTTGGTCGAAAGTATATAAATGTATACATACTAGTACTTAGAATGGCAAAATTTGAGCAAAAATGCTCAGTTTTGGAGGAACCAAATTTTTCAGGTAACATAACAAAAAAATCTTCAGTAAAAATTTGTTTTAATTCTTTAAAAAAGGAGGTATATCTAGGACCCTAAGAACCCGCTACACGTACACGTACCAAACATGTGTCTAATTCGCCCTACTGTTGAGACAGTTCAAAAATGTACTACACACTATGGACCACCTTGGCCTGAACCCAATGGCATAGTTCAATAACCTCAAGTAAACAATCATAGTGACCAATCAAATCAAATCAAATCAGTATGAGTTTTCGTACCCAAATTTTCAAAGGTCATTCAATAAATGTACAAATGTATTGGGGTTAAAGAACTGTGCCCCTGATAGATGAGCATGTTATGTCAAGTCCGAATTGATCTGGATTTCGGAACCACAGTAATACGGATTCTAGTGTCCCGTGTAGATTACCCCGTTATTGTACGATTGTGTTTTGTCAAGCAAGAATATGATATTCTTGCATTTTTAATGATTGCAGGCTGACAGGCGGCTAACCCTTTTTGTAATTAAACCTAGTGCAGCGTGAACGCAACAACTTTACAAAATTGGAAAACCTCGTTCAAATATTATTATTGTCAATGTAGCAAACTGTATCACACAAAATCCATGCTCGTTTCAGTGCCCGTTCATATTATAGCCTTTTTTGCAGAGGAATTTTTTATAAGAGACTCTCGGAATTTGTGATGGGGTAGCAGGAATAATAATGGAAGGATACAGAAATATAAATGATCGGCATTGAAGAAAAAACATAAAATTATTGCAGTTATGATCATCCATGTATATCCTAAACAAAGATAATTTGTAGACAAATTATCTGTATCCATGTATATCCTAAACAAAGATAAATATGTCAAAATTAAAACAAACATCCAGAACCTATATACGATTTGGCTCAGATGGGCAGTTGGTTCTAATCATGACACATCTTCTTTTGTATAGAATGTGCAGGGGTAAAATAACTGGTACCTTAATTGTTTTGCGGACTGTATTCCTATACAAGCCCACACAATGAGATTCTTGAAGAAAAAAAAACAGTCTGAAAACTTATAATGGTATATAAGGCTATGTGACCCACCTCCCACTGAGAACATGGCTGCAAACTTACTTTTGAAATATAACCTTTAAAATTCTAAAATGTTTGAAATTGGGTCGTTTTTGTCTTTACTTGAGATCATCATTCTATTTACCCAGACAAGCCCTTAACACAAGTACGCTATATAAAGCAAAATTCACGTCATGTTAGCCCAAAAGTAAAAACATATTGCGAATTTTGTGGGAATATAATAATTATAATTGTGACATTATCATGTAACAGTACACCACCACCACCACCAAAAACAGGCTACACACTATTATTACTTCAGTAAGGAAAGTCGTTACAAATATGCTACAGTGGTGTGACGGTGTGATAGAGCCTCTTTCTCGATGTGTAACAACCTCGTCCACCACGATGCTCTCATCAATCATACTAAGAGACAGTGTCGTATTATATTAGCAACAACTAATCTTTTATTTAATACAATAATCACCACTTTACAACCAAATTGTCCGCCTTAATTGATTTGGTAGTGGCCCAGTGCACATCGAAAGATGACATCGTAAATGAATAATTGAAGTCGTCTTTATTATTTTCCTGAAAAAGACAAGTGTAGTCGATTAATTTGAAGGAACCTGAGGCTAAGGGTTTAAAAAGTCAAGGTAATATTTTGGATTTCCTTTGTTTTGCTTAAGAGCTGTAGCTTTTATTATTTGAGAATCAGTATCGTATTAAATTGTAATTTTAGCTCAGAAAATCGTACTTTTATTACGTTTCGGTTGTTGTTTGTTAATCTAAATACCACGTGTAGGTTGAAGGAAGCAGCGTCTTACGCCAAAACATCTTTAACATTTTTTGAAGGCTAGACTTTATGTTGTGCCTCATTTTTGCGACATTAGTACGCATTTATTTCGTGGGCGTATCGACGGCCACGTCTCTTTGTTCAGTCGGGATTATTTTGTAGCCATCTTATAAAAGTAATATCTATATTTGATAATTAACATGGGTGATAAAAACTTCGTAATGGAAGAATTTATTCCATTGTCTCGAGTTTATTCCATCGTCATCAAGCAATTCGTCAGCCTGCTACGCTAATTGCCTAAGTCATTTTTTTTTTTCTAATTTGAGAACAAAGAACAAAATGTGGTTCAAGCATGCATCAGTTACGTAATCACCCTAATTATTTCGGATTATTCCCTTGCATTTGTATCATTATCATTTATTCTTGTGCAAAGATTGGTGAATAAATATGTTTAAATGCATGCTTGAACCATATTTTGTACTTTGTTCTTAAAATTACAAAAAATGTCTTTAGCTATTAGCGTAGCAGGCTGGCGAATTGTTGTTAAATGTTGGCTGCAATATCCCGCATTCGGCCGCTTGTTCATCAGTGGGGATCGACACTCTGCTTGTGCAACACGATAATCACCTCTTGAGGAAATCAACAACAAAGATCGCATTACTTTTGATTTTCAATAGGGTTATGGTTATTGTTTTACCGTTACCCTGTCGAACCAGTGGGGTGACGAACAAATACAATATTTTGTCATTGCATTAAGGGAAGGGGTATGAACGTTTGGGCCGTATTTATTGTGGGACATTAGAGCACATCAGACATATCGAATTGCATTCTGAATACGAAGAATGTCCCTCTGATATCAAATAATTTTGATTTTTTGAAATTCGCAATGTAATGCACATTTTATGGCAAATCATTAAAAATTGATATTTTTGATATTTAACAGTACTCGAAGTAAACTTTATAAATCTGATGATTTATATTTGAAGTGTATGTAGGTGGGATGAAAAGCCGATGATCAATTGAAAATGTTGACCTTTCGTATTGAAGATATGGATTTTTTTTCCAAAACACCAAAAAAAATTAGGTCTTTTTGGGAAAAAAATCTATATCTTCAATATGAAAGGTCAAAATTTTCAATTGATCGTCGGCTTTTCCTCCCAGCTACATACTATTTGTCATAAAATTTGTATTATATCGTACATTTCATAAAATGAAAATTATTTGATATCAGAAAGACATTCTTCGTATTCAGAATGCAATTCGATATGTCTGATGTGCTCTCATGTCCCACAAAAATACTGTCGAAACGCTCAAAACGCTCATTCCGGTTCCCTTAATATAATCATAGTTTTTCAACAATTATATGGTCTTATACCAGTTAGTAAACTTTATGAGCATCATTAACATTGGTCATATACCAATCATTAAACTTAATGTGCAGTAGTTTACACTATCATTCTAAATGCAGTTTGGTACACAGGCTTGATGATATTTTGTTGGCCATATTATTATTCCCTAAATGACACCTGAAAATCGAAGAAAAAATGTTATGGTAAAGTTGCTCGGTCAGTGTAAGTTGGAAGGTAATTTCCCATAATATCATGCATAGCCGTAAATATAAAACAGTAATAATCACCCAGCGCCTCCCAGTAGACTCAATCATACGTCGATTTATGAATCCTAATCAAATTACTCAAGCCATGAGATTTCACTTTGAATAAGTACATGCATACACTGGGACACTGAACACTAATCTGGGAAAGAGATGATCCCGGACGAGGCTGTCAGCGGGACGATATACCCATATAGAATTCAAATACACGTGGTTATCGAACTTGTTACGAGTAACACAAAGTAGACAATAAGAATATAGTCACGTTCATATTATATCTCATGCGGAATAAAGACTATATTTTCTTCAAGCATCCGTACAGTTTCCAATTACTTTAATTGCCCAAGCTCAGAGCTGTAAATAATAAAAAATGATCGTCCAGATGTCAAAAGTAACACGTTTTGGCCAACCTATGGGTGTTTTGTTAGTGTTAACAACCTATAATAAAGAACGTGATTAAAATTGTAAAAATTATACTATTGTCTAATGTTACTCTTCAGATTAAAGAGTATAGCAGAAACGATTCTAAATCAAAAGGATCGATATCAACGGTCATGACGATAATAGACACTAGGATCCACTATACGCTCATCTATCAGGCCACAGTTCTTTAACCCTAATACATTTGTACATTCATTGAATGACCTTTGAAAATTTCGGTACAAAAACTCATACTCGGCATCTTGAGTTTAAATTTTACACTATGATTGTTTGATTGAGGTTATTGTACTATGCCATTGGGATGAGGTCATTATGGTCCATAGTGAGATGCTAAACAACGTGTAGATAACACAAAATTGATTTTTATTTTCAAAATAATTATTCAAGTTTGACCTGCCAATAAAACTTTTTTAAATCTTTATTAAGATAGTTGGTGCTCATCCAGTTCTAAGTTTTTCTTTTATTAAATGGACTGTCAGCTACAAAAGCAAGATGCATTTTTCCTGAACGTGTTTGATGTCCTGCTAAATATTTCAGCAACAACAATCTGTATGTATATCCAAACATGTATTTGGAGACTGCAGTCTCATCAATAAATTAAAATTATTAATTTATTAATTAGGATCTACATCAACTGAATGGTGAGAATATTTCAATGCGTGTAAAAACCAGTGCGGAAAGTTGTCAGAATATATCATTTTAGTATATTCCTGCTCTTCTTTTTTTTCTATATTCTTTTAATTCTTTTACTTTACTTTTGCATTGTTTCCATGCATCTACTTCCTCCCCTTCTTTAACTTCCGTTTTTACTTCATCTTGTTCCTCGTCTTCTTCCCCCAATTCCTCTTTATTTTATTTTTTTTATTTTTCTACTTCCTCGTCTACTTTTGCTCCTTCGTCATTGGTTTGTTTTGTTTTTCTGGTGAATATAGACATGCGCATTCTCAATAAGGGAAGCTCTCTACCCAGCAATCACAAAACGTTTTTAAGACCTTTTTAGCAGGTTATATTTTGGATTTTTGGTTTTGGTAAAATGTTTTAATAAAAATGTCGGGTTATATAAAGGTCAAGAAATCGATTTAAAAGACGTTTTCTTGACCTTTATATAACCCGACATTTCTAAGAAACGTTTTGTATGAAAACACACTACAAAAATGTTTTCAAAATGTTATTGGAAAATATTTTTGCAAACATTTTTGCCAAATATTTTGTCAACACTTAAATAACATTATGTTAGAATATTTGCAGTAAGTTATCAAAAAACGTTTTTGAATGTATGAAAACGTTTTATACCCTTTATATAATCCGACATTTAAACGTTTTCTGGCAACTTTTTCTAACCTTTTGCGAATGATGTCGAAATTATTTTGTGTTTGCTGGGTACACAAACCAACGGTCCGTTTTAACAGATTGTTGACCTATTCAATAGCATGTAGATCTTATTGCAATACAGTAAACGTTCGCCTAATGGCACACATGGGCTCCTTTGCCTTGGGATACATTTCATGTACAAATAGAGAGCTCACTCCTCTAAAAACCCAACAAGAATTAAGGGTACGTGCCCTTATTAATTTGTTGGTGAATTTTTATGGGAGGACACTTTTAGTTTGTGTCTAAAATTCCAGTTATGTCAAGGGAGTACATAACGCCATTAGTCGAACATTTACGGTATGTGTCTTTACGGATATCAATCAAGGGATTTCAATATTTTATAAGCTTTCACAGAAACTGAAGACTATATCGGTGTACTTCGGTTATATTTATAAATGCGCTTTTATAAATACGAACTTGACCCATGTACACGACATACGAAGACCAGCAAGCGTGACCAAATCCTCATGCATTGACCACTGGACAGAAAAGGATAGGAACTCTGTAGATAAATATCATCAAATTTAATAAGTATTAATTGAACAGCAGAATTATTACACATGGGGGATTCCGAATTTGTAATATGTGACCGTACACCACGAATGAGCCGTAAATGTCCTCAATTGTATTCTGAGTTACAGTGTAAAATGGGCATGAAGGTCATATTCATAGGTATTTCAATTTGGTGCTACGTGTATCTCATTAAATGAGGTACACGTAGCACCAAATTGAGGTACCTATGAATATGACCTTCATGCCCATTTTACACTGTAACTCAGAATACAATTGAGGACATTTACGGCTCATTCGTGGTGTACGGTCATATGTTATCAAAAATAACATTTTGAAAGTATTTGACGAAAAAAATATACAACGACGGAAACGTTTACAATATTTATGATGACAAAGTTGAATAAAATAGACAATTTTGCTGCACAATAGTCTCATGTTGTTCCGTCTTTGTATTCAAACGTATAGGAAGACCACCCGCTATGTACAAGGTCACTTCGAGACTTACTATCTACAAGCTGTTATGGCAGCGCGGAGGTGGTCACGTGCGTATTTATAAAAGCGCATATACCCGAAGTACACTGATATCCATGACTTACCTACCATACCAATAACTATTTTTAAAACCTATCAGAAAGCGGCATAATGTATCAACCAAACCGAGTGACAACCCAGGCACTTGAACGATAAACGCCGCTCACATTCCAATGAAAATTTTATGTACAGAAACTAATTGGGGTATCTTGATAACAATCTTATAATAAATAGGTCATATTTGCACCTTTCTACGAGACATTCACTTCTTAACCACTAGTTTGCAATTTACACCGATTTAAATTAAATCCTGACAATTATCTCTAAAGTTTACTCCATTAGAATCGAATAGAGGTGTTAAATAGAATACACGTAAAGGAGAGTAATATCCGTGTGTGGAGCGTACTTTCTAACCTGCGTATGTAGATGCAACGTATCGCCAGTATTTTGTTTTTTATATCAATTCATGATTTTCAGAAATATAATGTGTAATATACAAAAGTACTAAAATCTCTCTTTCTCTTACTCGCATTAAAGTACTAAAGTATACTTAATAATATTTGCCAAATGCTGCTGACACGGAATTAATGAATCAAAGCCATTAGGGACCTTAGACCCTCATTTGATTATGCATTCATTAAAAACAATCAACGTCATTTTTAGCAAGCATGATACCTGCTGTTTAAAAGGCATTATGTTTCAGATAATTCAACTTACAAGTGAGCATTTTATAATAATATAGAACATAATAGAACATTATTGCAGAGAGTGTGAATCTTCTATTTATTTGTTCATTTCATTTTTAAGTGTAGAGGCACTACGCCACTCACTTGTTATCTATGGAATTTCTTGACTGATTCCCAGGGTACAGGCGGCCGAGAAGGGCAGCATTTTCGAGCTTTTGTTTCTAGGAATAATTTTCTAAACGGCGGCAATCTAGAGAGTGGTTTTATTTTCAAATTTTAAAGATCAATTATAAAGTTAAGCTTTTTTTTTTCAGAATCCGTACATGTCAGTGATGTGTGGTATCTTCAAAATATGTGTCCTGATCAAGCAAAATCAGTCTAAAGTTGGGCATATTCAATTCTCAGTTTTTCTACATGATTGTATAACATGATAAGGCAGTTGCAAAGCTACATTTTGCAGAAAGCCCCATTGATATTAAATATTTAGTTCCAAAGATATGAACAGTTGAAGTGTTTCCAAAACAAAAGACAGCAAAAGAAATTATTTCAATTGTTTGGCTGTGTCTGAAAATCAATATTTTCGACTTACGACTGATTTTGTTTGATCACATCACATATTCCTGGAGGCATTAATGTGGGCGGCATTGCAGCTAATTGATAAAACATTCATGAATTCCTTCATGCGTATAATAAATGTGTTTAATAATTCATTATGTTTTTATGTTCTACGTTTTTGCCTGATACAAATGTGCAAAGACAACATTTTCTCTGTATGTCATTTGTATTATCGTATGATATGCTATGCCTGATCGATTCTGCTTCGAGCACTTTATGCACCAACCTTCAATATAGAATTTTGCAATTGAATATATTGGTAAATACGTGTATATTACGTTATCCAAGTCCACTTTAGATAAAAATTCTCCAAATATTTCTTCTTCTTTTTTGGTCCGGACACCTTTTAAAGCAACAGGACTTTACTAAATGCATACTTATTTTTCATTATTGTTATTTTGATTTTATTAAATCTAAAATTAAAAATTTGATACAAAATTTACAATCAAATACCTGACAATTCCATTAATATTTGAGGATAAAACGAATATACTACATTAGAATAAGCATTACGTCAAGAAAATAGTATTGAACAGTTTGAGTTACGGTATATCGTACACACAATACGTTTACGGAGAAAAACGTCTGTTTCCAAGGCAAAATACCTTTTTACGATATTTTATGAACGTTTTCAATAATCAACTGGATATTTTATGATATTTGAGAAATATGCGCCATACGACAAAATGTCTTTTAAGCTAATATAATCTTAAACCATAAAAACGAAGTTGTTTCTAACTTATGAAAATCATCACCGATTAATATGTTACTTATCAAAAAATCGCAGCAGAACTCAACTTATTCAAAACCAACTTTCACAAAGTAGTGCAACTTTTATATCAGCTATTTTGATATTCAATGCGGATATTTTGACAGATCTTGAAATAGCCTACACGGAAGTGACAAATATATCACCTTAATATTCCGTGGGAGCTTAATTTCCAATTCATTTTATATTTGGTCCATAGCAGAAGGTGCTATTTTCACTCAGGCTAATACACTTGCATATGACTTTATTTTCATACAGGGATGGAGTAAAATGTATCTGAGACTTTCCCTGCGTTTTGAAAATAGTTTCTTCATAGCTCACGATTCTGTATAATATTTTTAAATTTTCACTCCCTTTGTGGAATACTATGGTAAAATGTCACAACTGGAATAGCCCAATAATATTAAGTATGGTATTTTTATACCGGAATAAAATAAAAAAGATTACAAATTGAAGGCTCAGCGCAACATTTTATCTACATTTTGGCGAAGCAATAACCATTTAAAATATAAAACTATAATGAAAGACAGAGATAAAAAGACTAAATCGCGTCTGACATCATCTGGAGCACGGTTTGTTTACAAGTGTCGTGATGATGAGTTGCTGAACGCGGCGTTAAAACGGGCGCCTTATTGTCAATATTGCACCTTCAAACATACTAAACATCTCAAAGTTAGATCGTCATAGAAGGACATTTTCTTTCCTGATGCACCATGTCAACAATGCCTAGAAATATTGCCTTTTTGCCTTGTAAAAGTATGTAATTTTTCGCCATTTTCTGCTATTCTTTTTCTCCGAACGGCACCAGATAAATCGGCCTTCCTTTTACGCGCTATTAAACAATCAAGGATCGTAGGGAATTTGATTAACAGTGACGTCAGACGCAAACTAGTCATTTTATCTCTGTCTTCAATTATACTACTGCTGCTGCTATTCCTGCTAATTTCCTTTTTCTAAAACCAACATACTTTTCTATGGAGTTCTCACATTAAGTATTTTATGTTGAGGGCTACGATTGAGCGCGTCATATGAACGATTAAATATCCTGTATTCCATTTCTTCACAATAATGAACATTTAAATAATTCAGGTCTGCAGAAAGGTCGGTCATTCCCTATTATTTTAGTAATCTAATCGCAAAATATTATGACTGTACAAAGATTATCCAAATGTACAGTCAAATGACGAATACAGTTGATATTATTTGCATATCCATGTGACAAGGAATAGCGAATTGTGCAGAGGGTGGCCTCCGTGAAAGAGTGTACATGACAAAAGATGGGCCTCTCGTGACAGTCAGAAAGTCAGGATCATACCAGATGAAGCTGTATAAACGTGTTAGTTTATATTAGCTGTAGAGACATGTGGTCTTCTAACAACGACAAACGAACCAAATAAGCTTAATAACCATGAACATCGAAATCTTTAGTATCTACTATTGGGAGATACATTATCTGGTATTTATAAGCATTTAATTATGTTGCTTGTGTTGTGTCCACTTTTGTGATCATGGTTTTCACGCAATTTTTGTGGGACATGACATATCGAATTGCATTTTGAATACGAGGCATGTCCTTTTAATATCCAATAATTTAGATTTTTTGAAATTGCCGATATAATACACATTTTATGGCAAAAGATTAAGAATAGATATTTTTGAAATTTAACAATCATTGACGTAAATTGTATAAATGTAATGATATGTACTTAAAGTGTATGTAGCTTGGATGAAAGGCCGTCCATCATATGAAAATTTTGACCTTTTGTATTTAAGATGTAGATTTTTTCCCAAAAATGTATATCTTCAATATGAAAAGTCAAAATTTTCAATTGATGGTCGACTATGTATCCCAGCTACATACACTTTAAGTACATATCAATAGATTTATAAAGTTTACTTCGGCGACTGTTAAATATTAAAAATATAAGAAATATCAAATTTCAAGAATTTCAAAAAAAAAGATCAAATTATTTGATATCAATCAACCAATCACTGATATTTATAGAGAGCCAAAAACCAAAAGGAAAATGCACTAATGCGCTATGAAATAAACAATAAACAATATTCAGAAGGACATTCCTCGTATTCAGAATGCAATTCTATATGTCTGATGTGCTCTCGGGTCCCACAAAAAATACTGTCCAAAAGTTGCTATCCGATTCCTTAAATTCAAACTCCAGTGAGGATAAGTTATTTCCTACATCATCGATAACATACCTTTAAACATTTCCTTATATACACGATGATTAAATACTAAATCGACCTATTTATAGAACTAACCTGTATGTGAAACTTAATACCGTACTTCACACGCCACTTAATGCTTGAATTTCAAGTAACCAAAGCAAAAATGCATATATCATGAGCGTGTTATGAATTTAATTAGTTCCAAAATTGCAGGAGTTCGTGTACCCTTATATGTAAGTGTTTTAACTCCTCAAATTCTTGCTTGCTTATAAAAATATATTAATCAAAAACCCCTTTGTCAAGCAATGGACATTTTCTGTTTACTTTGGTTTATTTTGATTTATTGTGTAAGATTCCTTTTTGTTTTTACTTTGGTTGGAATATGCGTGGTATACTTTTGTTGTTGCTTGTTTTTGTTTTTTTTTTTTTTGGGTTGTTTTTTCATCTAGGACAAAATTATACTTTCATGTACAGAATTCCTAAAGAAAAAGTCAAAATGTGTTTCTCTACCAGTAAGATGAAATCAATGTCAATAACATTCATTGCAGGTCAGTCCATAATTTGCCTAAAGCTCTATTTTGTCATACCAAATTTGTAGCGATTTAATTTCAAAAATTTGTGATTTGAAAATAAATAAATAAAT
This sequence comes from Amphiura filiformis, assembly GCF_039555335.1. Taxonomy (NCBI): domain Eukaryota; kingdom Metazoa; phylum Echinodermata; class Ophiuroidea; order Amphilepidida; family Amphiuridae; genus Amphiura; species Amphiura filiformis. The sequence continues at coordinate 7,342,303 of NC_092641.1, read as the reverse complement.
AAATGGATTTAATTTCTTTAATACCGTGTCTGGCATCTTGGTTTTTGGTGCTTATGAAATAAGTAACCTAGAATTTGTTTATTCTGTCGTTGTAATTGGTGTTATTTTTGGTGTATATCTTCATCCCAAGGGTAGTCTATTCTAAGAACATCATAATATAAAGGGTATTGACCTTTGTCTAAGCGCAGCAAGAATTTTTGAAAGCGACTAGCAATGGGGTTGTTGCTAACCTGTTCCTATATTTTATCAAAATTATGTTGTGTAAAATGTAGCAATATCCGTACAAAATACACATTTTGCAAACAAAATAAGCATCTATTACGGATTTCACTTTGTGCTTACATTTTAAGGAGAGCGAGTTGGGGCAGTGATTGTTCCCTCGCCTTGCACCATTGATGTCCCGGGTTCAAACCTCGACCATGCCCAAGGACTTTATGTACATTTGGTTTATTCCAGTTTCATCCTGCTTTCGGAATTCGGTGATTAGTTGTTTGGTAAACAAAATGTGGGATTTTTGGGTACTGATAATTGGTGGATTTTACAATCTAAGTGCGGATAGGTTTGCGCCAGGCACGGCTGCAACTGACCTGATTGATGCGATCTGATTGTGATGCTTCAACATGGCAGCGAAATTACATGCTTTGAATCATCCGGGATCTGGGGAAAAGCGCTATATAAATCCATTTTTAAAAAAAATATTATCGTTATTTAGGGAAATATTTTTTATGTATACGTGTTTGTTATGAAAATATCTCCCATATCCCTATCCAGTATTAATCATAACATAATAATATGTGACCCGTTCTGACAAAACCAGGAACAAGTCGACAATAAGCTTTAAAATGATACCAAAATTATATACATAGCATCAATACTTTTCAATACTTACCTTGATACTTTTGCCAAATTGCTATTCTGAGTAATGGGCCAATTAGTTTCCTGCTAACGCATGATTGAATAGGGATTATCATAATTTCAACTGGTAATTATTGATTAAATGAACTTCTTTTTTAATAAGTACTTTCAAGGATTTGGAATTCCACTTAGTCTCACAGTCAAATACCATGCAATTAAGAATTCCAAAATTTGATTTTGTTTATGGGAATGTCATCTTTAAAGACCTATATCTCAAACACATGTCTGGCGACTTGTTCCGGGTTTTGTTGGAGCTGGTCACATATCGGGAAACCATTGGCTGTGGTTTATTAATTATTAACAGCTAACTGATGATCTAACGCAATTCAATATTGTTACATTACAAACTGTAGACAGGGCAATAGACATAAATTCCCACAAGAAATGCTTACAAAATTATCTAGAGCGAAGAACTAACGAATGCACTCAAACTCTCGCTAGAGATGGTGTATAGTTCTCGGATATAAAACGACATTTCCTTGAGGAACTCTGTCATGTCTGAAGAAAAAGGAATTGCATTTGGTCCTATATGATGAATGTATGTTAGTATACTTTGATTGGAAAAGCAATACCGCGCTGTCATAGCCAAAACCCTTCATGGGAACAATTTCACAGTATAACAATTCTGACTAAATTTACATGGGATTCATGAACTATATTTAAAAGTAGGACAGTCTACATGGGTATTAATATTATCATAGGTTTTCACATAATGCATTTGATCTAGATTGAACCTGATTGCGTAGACCTGCAATATTATTTGCATGATGTTATTATATGACCGACTGAGGGAAGATTCAGGAATGTCTATAGCTTTTTATAGATTGGGTGTATCCCGATCTCGATTTTATTTCGTACTTGATGGTTAATGGAAGGCTTAGGATGGATAAGCTGTCGTAAGGGATGGCTTAGGATATTTTCAAGTCAAAGAATTTATGGTTAGAATTTATAGTTTAGAGCTAGGTTGGTTTTAGTTTTAGGATTTAAGGTGAAGGTTGCCGTTAGTATTCGTAATATTGTTATGATGCACGATGGCGAGTCTCTTAGTTCAGCTGAATTCTTATAACAGCTTATCACTGCACCTTCAAAATTAACGTGGGGTCATGATGGGTTTTATCGTAATTATCAAATTTATTCCATTGTTACAACCAATTGTTGTTAATTGTGGATTTCAATTTTCCTGCAATTCCATAGTAATAGCCATACTTGTGCCATTTATTAGGGTCATAATACAGTAGTAAACTTAACGGCAGTATTTTACACTGGACATAACATTGGGCCATATACCAGTCAGTAAATATAACTTAATTTACCCTATGTCATTCTCAGTTGATTTTAGTACACTGTCGTCATTCTGCTTGCCATGCCTTTTAGTTGTATATATTATAAATAAAATTCGACGAAAATGGAACCTAAAATATTGAACTTGCTCAATTTAAGGTATTTTAAGTTCACTAATTAGTCATATAATAACCGTAAATATAAAAAAAACCGATATGATTATCTGACGCCACCCAACATGCTAAATCATAACTGAGCACTAATCTGGGAAAGAGACTATCCAGGACGAGGCTGTCAGCGGGACGATTTACCCATATAGAATTCAAAAAACACGTGGTTGTCGAGATTGTTACGAGTAAGTAACACAATGCAGACAATAAGAAAAAGTCACGTTCATATCATATCTCATGCTGAATAAATACTATATTTTCTTCGAGCAACCTTACATTTTTCAATTACTTAAATTGTTCAAGCCTATTATAGCTGCAAATAATAATTAGGATCGTCCAGATGTTACTAGTAACACGTTTGGCCAACCTCTTGGTGTTTCGTCAGTGTTAACTACCAATAATAAAGAACGTGAGTAAAATTGTCAAAATTAAACTATTCCGATTTTAGAGTATAGTGGAAACGATACAAAATTAAAGGATCAATATCAAAGCTTGAATATGCTAAACGTGTGGCTTACACATTTTTTTTCAAAAACAATCATTTAAACATGCCAACACAACTTCAATCTTTACCTCTTCTTCTTCTTCTTCATTTCTTTTCTTCTTCTTCTTCGACTTCAATTTCTTTTACGTCTTTTCTTTTCATTTTCGTCTTCTTCCCCCTCCCCCTTTTTATTCAAATCTTCTTCTACTACTTTCTTGTCTTCTTCTTCTGTTCATCTCCCATTCTTCGTGTTCTTCTCCTCTTTTCAACTCCTTGTTTATATTTCTGTTTGAAATTTTAAGCTCGTCCTTAAAAATGAAAATGACTCTATACACAACCAAACGATACGTTTTAACGTTTTGGATCTATTCACGGGCATGTAGATCGATCTATTGCAATCTTTAAAGGTATTGCACAAGGTATTTCAATAATTCACATTTTGACAAACAAATCAAGAACCACAAGACCTAATGTGCTAAAAGTGCCAGAAGGTTTCTTATAATCTGTAAAATCATATCTAAATTGAAACCTTCTAAAATATTCAGCATATTTATCAAACAAACGGAGCGACAACCCAATCACTTCTTCGGCGTGAACAATCAACACTAATTTTGTGTACAGAATCTAAATTGAGGTGTCTTGAAAACAATCCAACAACAAATGGGTTAGATTTGCACCTTTCGACGGCAAATTCACTTCTTAACCACGAGTTTCCAATTTACACCGATTTAAATTAAATCCTGACAATTATCTCTACGATTGACTCTATTAGAATCGAATAGAGGTGTTAAATAGAAAGCACGTACAGGAGAGTAATATCCGTGTGTGTAGCGTACTTTCTAACCCTACGTATGTAGATGCCACGTATCGACAGTATTTTGTTTTTAATATCAAGTCATGATTTTCAGGAATATAATGTGTAATATACAAAAGTACAAAATTATCTTATGTTTGTAACGAGACGTACGAGGTTACAATTTCTACTCGCAGTAAAATACTAAATTATACTTCATAACATTTACCAAAACGCTGCTGACACGGAATTAATTAGTCAACGCCATTAGGGACTTTGGACGCTCATTTGTCTATAGTCATTCACTAAAAGCTATCAACGTCAATTTTAACAAGCACGATACCTTCGGTTGAAAGGACATTATGTTTCAGTTAATAGAGGTGAGCATTTTATGGATAGAACATATTACAAAAATCATGAATCTTCTATTTATTTTAAAATTTTATAATGTTGAGGCACTATCCATTATTCGGCAATTTTCATATGGAATTTCTTGCACCTTGATTCCCAGAGTACGTTTAGTCGAGAAGAGTAGCATTTTCGGGCTTTTATTTCTTGTAATAGGTTACAAAATGGCAGAAATCTAGTTTAGGAAGGGTTTTCAAATTCCCCAAAACAAATTGTAAAGTGAGCAGATTTTCTGCAACGTTAGTGTCATCTGTGGAAAAAATCATATCAAACTGTAGATCAATAATATATTCGGGACTTTTTTTTAATTAATTTGGTACATTTTCGCACAATTTTAAGATTCCCAACCACGCATCCCAACCTAAAACAAAATCAAAAGGAATTAACACACGGAAGACACGGAAGGGTAATGTATTCGTACATGTCAGTGATGTGTGGTTTCTTCCAAAATTCTGCGGGCAATAATGTGGGCGGCAATATAGCTAATTGATAAAACATTCATGAATTCCTTCATGCATATAATAAATGTATTTAATAATTCATTATGTTTTTATGTTCTACGTTTTTGCCTGATACAAATATGCAAAGACAACATTTTCACTGCATGTCATTTGTATTATCGTATGATATGCTATGCCTGATCGATTCTGCTTCCAGCACTTTATACACCAACCTTCAATATGGAATTTTGTAATGGAATATCTTGGTTAATACATGGGTATTATGTTATCCAAGTCTCCAAATATTTCATCTCTTTTCTTATCCTGGTATCTGTTAACATGTTTAAAGCAAAAGGACTTTAAGGGTACTCATCCCCAAGGAAATTGCTAGTAGTTTTGGTGAAATTCATTTTTACCAGCGATATTTAATGTGTTTCCTTAAAAACTAAATAAGATAATGTCTTGCGAATTACACCAGTAACTGGGGTATTTAAATTGATTGATTCTGATACACTTATAAAGTATCAATTTCTGGCCTAATTAGCATAATTAATTTTTCACACTAACTCAATGATTTCTGAACATGTCCAAATGACTTAAAACTTGGCAGTCGTGTGTATTTTGTCATTATCGACTGCAGAGCCATTTGGGCAAATTTTGCTTCAAAATTCGAAAATGGCCAAATTTGCGTATACAATTAGCAGTTTCCAATCAAAAGCACATTTTGAGAGATCTAAAACAATATAATTAAAGTAATTAGTACATTGAAATCCAAGATGACCGCCGTTACCGTGGTAAAAGATCATGTGACTTAAGAAAAACGTTTGTTTTGGGTAGTAAATTTGAAGAAGATTATTTTGGTAATATTCATATGTTCAAAAATGTAACATAAAAACGTTTGGTTGGGGATGATTCCTTTAGCTAGCTAAATTTGTACTATACTGTGCATTTTGCATTTTAATTTACCATCTAAAATATTTGTTAAATAAATTTACG
>NC_092641.1:7283104-7336616 GCF_039555335.1 Amphiura filiformis | reverse complement strand
TGTTTCAGATAATTCAACTTACAAGTGAGCATTTTATAATAATATAGAACATAATAGAACATTATTGCAGAGAGTGTGAATCTTCTATTTATTTGTTCATTTCATTTTTAAGTGTAGAGGCACTACGCCACTCACTTGTTATCTATGGAATTTCTTGACTGATTCCCAGGGTACAGGCGGCCGAGAAGGGCAGCATTTTCGAGCTTTTGTTTCTAGGAATAATTTTCTAAACGGCGGCAATCTAGAGAGTGGTTTTTTTTTCAAATTTTAAAGATCAATTATAAAAACAAAGTTAACCTGCTTTTTTTCTTAAAATATTGTCAGAATCCGTACATGTCAGTGATGTGTGGTATCTTCAAAATATGTGTCCTGATCAAGCAAAATCAGTCTAAAGTTGGGCATATTCAATTCTCAGTTTTTCTACATGATTGTATAACATGATAAGGCAGTTGCAAAGCTACATTTTGCAGAAAGCCCCATTGATATTAAATATTTAGTTCCAAAGATATGAACAGTTGAAGTGTTTCCAAAACAAAAGACAGCAAAAGAAATTATTTCAATTGTTTGGCTGTGTCTGAAAATCAATATTTCCGACTTACGACTGATTTTGTTTGATCACATCACATATTCCTGGAGGCATTAATGTGGGCGGCATTGCAGCTAATTGATAAAACATTCATGAATTCCTTCATGCGTATAATAAATGTGTTTAATAATTCATTATGTTTTTTATGTTCTACGTTTTTTGCCTGATACAAATGTGCAAAGACAACATTTTCTCTGTATGTCATTTGTATTATCGTATGATATGCTATGCCTGATCGATTCTGCTTCGAGCACTTTATGCACCAACCTTCAATATAGAATTTTGCAATTGAATATATTGGTAAATACGTGTATATTACGTTATCCAAGTCCACTTTAGATAAAATTCTCCAAATATTTCTTCTTCTTTTTGGTCCGGACACCTTTTAAAGCAACAGGACTTTACTAAATGCATACTTATTTTTCATTATTGTTATTTTGATTTTATTAAATCTAAAATTAAAAATTTGATACAAAATTTACAATCAAATACCTGACAATTCCATTAATATTTGAGGATAAAACGAATATACTACATTAGAATAAGCATTACGTCAAGAAAATAGTATTGAACAGTTTGAGTTACGGTATATCGTACACACAATACGTTTACGGAGAAAAACGTCTGTTTCAAGGCAAAATACCTTTTACGATATTTTATGAACGTTTTCAATAATCAACTGGATATTTTATGATATTTGAGAAATATGCGCCATACGACAAAATGTCTTTTAAGCTAATATAATCTTAAACCATAAAAACGAAGTTGTTTCTAACTTATGAAAATCATCACCGATTAATATGTTACTTATCAAAAATCGCAGCAGAACTCAACTTATTCAAAACCAACTTTCACAAAGTAGTGCAACTTTTATATCAGCTATTTTGATATTCAATGCGGATATTTTGACAGATCTTGAAATAGCCTACACGGAAGTGACAAATATATCACCTTAATATTCCGTGGGAGCTTAATTTCCAATTCATTTTATATTTGGTCCATAGCAGAAGGTGCTATTTTCACTCAGGCTAATACACTTGCATATGACTTTATTTTCATACAGGGATGGAGTAAAATGTATCTGAGACTTTCCCTGCGTTTTGAAAATAGTTTCTTCATAGCTCACGATTCTGTATAATATTTTTAAATTTTCACTCCCTTTGTGGAATACTATGGTAAAATGTCACAACTGGAATAGCCCAATAATATTAAGTGTGGTATTTTTATACCGGAATAAAATAAAAAAGATTACAAATTGAAGGCTCAGCGCAACATTTTATCTACATTTTTGGCGAAGCAATAACCATTTAAAATATAAAACTATAATGAAAGACAGAGATAAAAAGACTAAATCGCGTCTGACATCATCTGGAGCACGGTTTGTTTACAAGTGTCGTGATGATGAGTTGCTGAACGCGGCGTTAAAACGGGCGCCTTATTGTCAATATTGCACCTTCAAACATACTAGACATCTCAAAGTTAGATCGTCATAGAAGGACATTTTCTTTCCTGATGCACCATGTCAACAATGCCTAGAAATATTGCCTTTTTGCCTTGTTATTAGTATGTAATTTTTCGCCATTTTCTGCTATTCTTTTTCTCCGAACGGCACCAGATAAATCGGCCTTCCTTTTACGCGCTATTAAACAATCAAGGATCGTAGGGAATTTGATTAACAGTGACGTCAGACGCAAACTAGTCATTTTATCTCTGTCTTCAATTATACTACTGCTGCTGCTATTCCTGCTAATTTCCTTTTTCTAAAACCAACATACTTTTCTATGGAGTTCTCACATTAAGTATTTTATGTTGAGGGCTACGATTGAGCGCGTCATATGAACGATTAAATATCCTGTATTCCATTTCTTCACAATAATGAACATTTAAATAATTCAGGTCTGCAGAAAGGTCGGTCATTCCCTATTATTTTAGTAATCTAATCGCAAAATATTATGACTGTACAAAGATTATCCAAATGTACAGTCAAATGACGAATACAGTTGATATTATTTGCATATCCATGTGACAAGGAATAGCGAATTGTGCAGAGGGTGGCCTCCGTGAAAGAGTGTACATGACAAAAAGATGAGGCCTCTCGTGACAGTCAGAAAGTCAGGATCATACCAGATGAAGCTGTATAAACGTGTTAGTTTATATTAGCTGTAGAGACACATGTGGTCTTCTAACAACGACAAACGAACCAAATAAGCTTAATAACCATGAACATCGAAATCTTTAGTATCTACTATTGGGAGATACATTATCTGGTATTTATAAGCATTTAATTATGTTGCTTGTGTTGTGTCCACTTTTGTGATCATGGTTTTCACGCAATTTTTGTGGGACATGACATATCGAATTGCATTTTGAATACGAGGCATGTCCTTTTAATATCCAATAATTTAGATTTTTTGAAATTGCCGATATAATACACATTTTATGGCAAAAGATTAAGAATAGATATTTTTGAAATTTAACAATCATTGACGTAATTGTATAAATGTAATGATATGTACTTAAAGTGTATGTAGCTTGGATGAAAGGCCGTCCATCATATGAAAATTTTGACCTTTTGTATTTAAGATGTAGATTTTTCCCAAAATGTATATCTTCAATATGAAAAGTCAAAATTTTCAATTGATGGTCGACTATGTATCCCAGCTACATACACTTTAAGTACATATCAATAGATTTATAAAGTTTACTTCGGCGACTGTTAAATATTAAAAATATAAGAAATATCAAATTTCAAGAATTTCAAAAAAAAAGATCAAATTATTTGATATCAATCAACCAATCACTGATATTTATAGAGAGCCAAAACCAAAAGGAAAATGCACTAATGCGCTATGAAATAAACAATAAACAATATTCAGAAGGACATTCCTCGTATTCAGAATGCAATTCTATATGTCTGATGTGCTCTCAGGTCCCACAAAAATACTGTCAAAAGTTGCTATCCGATTCCTTAAATTCAAACTCCAGTGAGGATAAGTTATTTCCTACATCATCGATAACATACCTTTAAACATTTCCTTATATACACGATGATTAAATACTAAATCGACCTATTTATAGAACTAACCTGTATGTGAAACTTAATACCGTACTTCACACGCCACTTAATGCTTGAATTTCAAGTAACCAAAGCAAAAATGCATATATCATGAGCGTGTTATGAATTTAATTAGTTCCAAAATTGCAGGAGTTCGTGTACCCTTATATGTAAGTGTTTTAACTCCTCAAATTCTTGCTTGCTTATAAAAATATATTAATCAAAAACCCCATTGTCAAGCAATGGACATTTTCTGTTTACTTTGGTTTATTTTGATTTATTGTGTAAGATTCCTTTTTGATTCCACGCTGGTTGGAATATGCGTGGTATACTTTTGTTGTTGCTTGTTTTTGTTTTTTTTTTTTTTTTTTGGGTTGTTTTTTTCATCTAGGACAAAATTATACTTTCATGTACAGAATTCCTAAAGAAAAAGTCAAAATGTGTTTCTCTACCAGTAAGATGAAATCAATGTCAATAACATTCATTGCAGGTCAGTCCATAATTTGCCTAAAGCTCTATTTTGTCATACCAAATTTGTAGCGATTTAATTTCAAAAATTTGTGATTTGAAAATAAATAAATAAATAAATGGATTTAATTTCTTTAATACCGTGTCTGGCATCTTGGTTTTTGGTGCTTATGAAATAAGTAACCTAGAATTTGTTTATTCTGTCGTTGTAATTGGTGTTATTTTTGGTGTATATCTTCATCCCAAGGGTAGTCTATTCTAAGAACATCATAATATAAAGGGTATTGACCTTTGTCTAAGCGCAGCAAGAATTTTTTGAAGCGACTAGCAATGGGGTTGTTGCTAACCTGTTCCTATATTTTATCAAAATTATGTTGTGTAAAATGTAGCAATATCCGTACAAAATACACATTTTGCAAACAAAATAAGCATCTATTACGGATTTCACTTTGTGCTTACATTTTAAGGAGAGCGAGTTGGGGCAGTGATTGTTCCCTCGCCTTGCACCATTGATGTCCCGGGTTCAAACCTCGACCATGCCCAAGGACTTTATGTACATTTGGTTTATTCCAGTTTCATCCTGCTTTCGGAATTCGGTGATTAGTTGTTTGGTAAACAAAATGTGGGATTTTTGGGTACTGATAATTGGTGGATTTTACAATCTAAGTGCGGATAGGTTTGCGCCAGGCACGGCTGCAACTGACCTGATTGATGCGATCTGATTGTGATGCTTCAACATGGCAGCGAAATTACATGCTTTGAATCATCCGGGATCTGGGGAAAAGCGCTATATAAATCAAAAAAAAAAAAAAATATTATCGTTATTTAGGGAAATATTTTTTATGTATACGTGTTTGTTATGAAAATATCTCCCATATCCCTATCCAGTATTAATCATAACATAATAATATGTGACCCGTTCTGACAAAACCAGGAACAAGTCGACAATAAGCTTTAAAATGATACCAAAATTATATACATAGCATCAATACTTTTCAATACTTACCTTGATACTTTTGCCAAATTGCTATTCTGAGTAATGGGCCAATTAGTTTCCTGCTAACGCATGATTGAATAGGGATTATCATAATTTCAACTGGTAATTATTGATTAAATGAACTTCTTTTTTATTATGTATTTTCAAGGATTTGGAATTCCACTTAGTCTCACAGTCAAATACCATGCAATTAAGAATTCCAAAATTTGATTTTGTTTATGGGAATGTCATCTTTAAAGACCTATATCTCAAACACATGTCTGGCGACTTGTTCCGGGTTTTGTTGGAGCTGGTCACATATCGGGAAACCATTGGCTGTGGTTTATTAATTATTAACAGCTAACTGATGATCTAACGCAATTCAATATTGTTACATTACAAACTGTAGACAGGGCAATAGACATAAATTCCCACAAGAAATGCTTACAAAATTATCTAGAGCGAAGAACTAACGAATGCACTCAAACTCTCGCTAGAGATGGTGTATAGTTCTCGGATATAAAACGACATTTCCTTGAGGAACTCTGTCATGTCTGAAGAAAAAGGAATTGCATTTGGTCCTATATGATGAATGTATGTTAGTATACTTTGATTGGAAAAGCAATACCGCGCTGTCATAGCCAAAACCCTTCATGGGAACAATTTCACAGTATAACAATTCTGACTAAATTTACATGGGATTCATGAACTATATTTAAAAGTAGGACAGTCTACATGGGTATTAATATTATCATAGGTTTTCACATAATGCATTTGATCTAGATTGAACCTGATTGCGTAGACCTGCAATATTATTTGCATGATGTTATTATATGACCGACGGAGGGAAGATTCAGGAATGTCTATAGCTTTTTATAGATTGGGTGTATCCCGATCTCGATTTTATTTCGTACTTGATGGTTAATGGAAGGCTTAGGATGGATAAGCTGTCGTAAGGGATGGCTTAGGATATTTTCAAGTCAAAGAATTTATGGTTAGAATTTATAGTTTAGAGCTAGGTTGGTTTTAGTTTTAGGATTTAAGGTGAAGGTTGCCGTTAGTATTCGTAATATTGTTATGATGCACGATGGCGAGTCTCTTAGTTCAGCTGAATTCTTATAACAGCTTATCACTGCACCTTCAAAATTAACGTGGGGTCATGATGGGTTTTATCGTAATTATCAAATTTATTCCATTGTTACAACCAATTGTTGTTAATTGTGGATTTCAATTTTCCTGCAATTCCATAGTAATAGCCATACTTGTGCCATTTATTAGGGTCATAATACAGTAGTAAACTTAACGGCAGTATTTTACACTGGACATAACATTGGGCCATATACCAGTCAGTAAATATAACTTAATTTACCCTATGTCATTCTCAGTTGATTTTAGTACACTGTCGTCATTCTGCTTGCCATGCCTTTTAGTTGTATATATTATAAATAAAATTCGACGAAAATGGAACCTAAAATATTGAACTTGCTCAATTTAAGGTATTTTTAAGTTCACTAATTAGTCATATAATAACCGTAAATATAAAAACCGATATGATTATCTGACGCCACCCAACATGCTAAATCATAACTGAGCACTAATCTGGGAAAGAGACTATCCAGGACGAGGCTGTCAGCGGGACGATTTACCCATATAGAATTCAAAAAACACGTGGTTGTCGAGATTGTTACGAGTAAGTAACACAATGCAGACAATAAGAAAAAAGTCACGTTCATATCATATCTCATGCTGAATAAATACTATATTTTCTTCGAGCAACCTTACATTTTTTCAATTACTTAAATTGTTCAAGCCTATTATAGCTGCAAATAATAATTAGGATCGTCCAGATGTTACTAGTAACACGTTTGGCCAACCTCTTGGTGTTTCGTCAGTGTTAACTACCAATAATAAAGAACGTGAGTAAAATTGTCAAAATTAAACTATTCCGATTTTAGAGTATAGTGGAAACGATACAAAAATTAAAGGATCAATATCAAAGCTTGAATATGCTAAACGTGTGGCTTACACATTTTTTTTCAAAAACAATCATTTAAACATGCCAACACAACTTCAATCTTTACCTCTTCTTCTTCTTCTTCATTTCTTTTCTTCTTCTTCTTCGACTTCAATTTCTTTTACGTCTTTTCTTTTCATTTTCGTCTTCTTCCTCCTCCCCTTTTTATTCAAATCTTCTTCTACTACTTTCTTGTCTTCTTCTTCTGTTCATCTCCCATTCTTTCGTGTTCTTCTCCCTCTTTTTCAACTCCTTGTTTATATTTCTGTTTGAAATTTTAAGCTCGTCCTTAAAAATGAAAATGACTCTATACACAACCAAACGATACGTTTTAACGTTTTGGATCTATTCACGGGCATGTAGATCGATCTATTGCAATCTTTAAAGGTATTGCACAAGGTATTTCAATAATTCACATTTTGACAAACAAATCAAGAACCACAAGACCTAATGTGCTAAAAAGTGCCAGAAGGTTTCTTATAATCTGTAAAATCATATCTAAATTGAAACCTTCTAAAATATTCAGCATATTTATCAAACAAACGGAGCGACAACCCAATCACTTCTTCGGCGTGAACAATCAACACTAATTTTGTGTACAGAATCTAAATTGAGGTGTCTTGAAAACAATCCAACAACAAATGGGTTAGATTTGCACCTTTCGACGGCAAATTCACTTCTTAACCACGAGTTTCCAATTTACACCGATTTAAATTAAATCCTGACAATTATCTCTACGATTGACTCTATTAGAATCGAATAGAGGTGTTAAATAGAAAGCACGTACAGGAGAGTAATATCCGTGTGTGTAGCGTACTTTCTAACCCTACGTATGTAGATGCCACGTATCGACAGTATTTTGTTTTTAATATCAAGTCATGATTTTCAGGAATATAATGTGTAATATACAAAAGTACAAAATTATCTTATGTTTGTAACGAGACGTACGAGGTTACAATTTCTACTCGCAGTAAAATACTAAATTATACTTCATAACATTTACCAAAACGCTGCTGACACGGAATTAATTAGTCAACGCCATTAGGGACTTTGGACGCTCATTTGTCTATAGTCATTCACTAAAAGCTATCAACGTCAATTTTAACAAGCACGATACCTTCGGTTGAAAGGACATTATGTTTCAGTTAATAGAGGTGAGCATTTTATGGATAGAACATATTACAAAAATCATGAATCTTCTATTTATTTTAAAATTTTATAATGTTGAGGCACTATCCATTATTCGGCAATTTTCATATGGAATTTCTTGCACCTTGATTCCCAGAGTACGTTTAGTCGAGAAGAGTAGCATTTTCGGGCTTTTATTTCTTGTAATAGGTTACAAAATGGCAGAAATCTAGTTTAGGGAAGGGTTTTTCAAATTCCCCAAAACAAATTGTAAAGTGAGCAGATTTTCTGCAACGTTAGTGTCATCTGTGGAAAAAATCATATCAAACTGTAGATCAATAATATATTCGGGACTTTTTTTAATTAATTTGGTACATTTTCGCACAATTTTAAGATTCCCAACCACGCATCCCAACCTAAAACAAAATCAAAAGGGAATTAACACACGGAAGACACGGAAGGGTAATGTATTCGTACATGTCAGTGATGTGTGGTTTCTTCCAAAATTCTGCGGGCAATAATGTGGGCGGCAATATAGCTAATTGATAAAACATTCATGAATTCCTTCATGCATATAATAAATGTATTTAATAATTCATTATGTTTTTATGTTCTACGTTTTTGCCTGATACAAATATGCAAAGACAACATTTTCACTGCATGTCATTTGTATTATCGTATGATATGCTATGCCTGATCGATTCTGCTTCCAGCACTTTATACACCAACCTTCAATATGGAATTTTGTAATGGAATATCTTGGTTAATACATGGGTATTATGTTATCCAAGTCTCCAAATATTTCATCTCTTTTCTTATCCTGGTATCTGTTAACATGTTTAAAGCAAAAGGACTTTAAGGGTACTCATCCCCAAGGAAATTGCTAGTTTTGGTGAAATTCATTTTTACCAGCGATATTTAATGTGTTTCCTTAAAAACTAAATAAGATAATGTCTTGCGAATTACACCAGTAACTGGGGTATTTAAATTGATTGATTCTGATACACTTATAAAGTATCAATTTCTGGCCTAATTAGCATAATTAATTTTTCACACTAACTCAATGATTTCTGAACATGTCCAAATGACTTAAAACTTGGCAGTCGTGTGTATTTTGTCATTATCGACTGCAGAGCCATTTGGGCAATTTTGCTTCAAAATTCGAAAATGGCCAAATTTGCGTATACAATTAGCAGTTTCCAATCAAAAGCACATTTTGAGAGATCTAAAACAATATAATTAAAGTAATTAGTACATTGAAATCCAAGATGACCGCCGTTACCGTGGTAAAAGATCATGTGACTTAAGAAAAACGTTTGTTTTGGGTAGTAAATTTGAAGAAGATTATTTTGGTAATATTCATATGTTCAAAAATGTAACATAAAAAACGTTTGGTTGGGGATGATTCCCCTTTAGCTAGCTAAATTTGTACTATACTGTGCATTTTGCATTTTAATTTACCATCTAAAATATTTGTTAAATAAATTTACGATAAAATACCTGACACATCCCGTAATTTTAGGTCAGTACGAGTATATTACGTATAGGATAATGGCCAAGGATTAGAACGTGAGTGGGTAAGAATGGCTGAGCCGCGGAGCGGCGAGCCATTCTTACCCACTCACGTTCTAATCCGCGGCCATTAACCGACTTAATACACACCTATGACGTCGCGCTATTGTTTTACCGCTCCATTATTTTTCACGAATGGAGTGTTATTGAAATAGGTTGCTCTTTACAAATTGATCAATTACTCATTGATGCCGGACAATACACTAATATAATGATCGTACTAAATTTTAGGTGCGAGTGCAAAAAATAGTCCGACTCAGCTTTATGTAAAATTTCTATAGAAATACCCATCATATCACGATCCAGGTGTTTAGTTCAAATCATCCGTAACCACCTTCTTGAATTATAAAGATTTAAAATGTTTGTTACACAAATTGAATAAACGTAGATTCGTAAAATCATTAAAGTGATTAGACCATCAATAGTTCTTTATGCCCACTTCTAATGTATTTAACTGTTGAAGTAGTTGCGTTTAGGTCTCTATTTTGCATAATAAGGAAAATTGGCAAAAACAAAAAAGTCATATAGCATGTATAGGCTCATGTGAAATGGTCATTACAGTTGTCAACCTCAAGAAAACTACACCTATCGCTATACCTGAGCAATGATACTCTTCTCTGTGAATCGAGTTTACGATTTTGGAACAACCATGCAATTATGGACACTATTGTTTATCTTGGATAATTTTGTGATGGAATCATTCCGAGGATATATATCGTTTATTCGCAGCAGAAGGACCAAAATCAGGTACGAAAAGGTACGAAAATTTTAAATGTACTACAACACATTTTACCTAGGCCTATTATTGTCCTTGAACTTTGTCGGCAAAAAACAAAACAAACTTCGCCGCCTTCGACGCGAAATAAAAGCCACCTCAACTTCCAGTCCCCCTTCCGAAATCAAATGGCGCGTCCCAAACCTTGTCCTATTTCTTTACCGTAAAATGGGGGTAACTTCGGTAAGCGGGGTAACTTTGGTCGTTCAAATATATTTTTTAAATGGTCATATTTCCGTACAGCAATATTGTTTTTTAGTCATATTTGGTCTCAATTTGTTAAGAAATATATTTGGAAGAAGTCGCTCATGTCCAATTTCTTTTGACCAAAAATGAGCATTTTTTACATTTTTCAGACAAAATAAAATCGATATTTGTGAGCAAGGATGCGTGCTTGCTTAATTTTGCATGGGGACAAATGTCACAAAAAACAAAACCTTGCCCATATACAGCGAAGATCAATTTTTTTCATTTTCTTTTCTAAATGGAATGTAATACTCTGACCAAAGTTGCCCCAAATGCGGGGTAACTTTGGTCAAACTATTTTCAACCCCTAGGGCACCCTTTCAAAATTATTCAAAATCTTTTTCAACTTCAAGGTGTAGAAGGAACCCTAACGTCATAAAAAAGAGATAATTAGAAATATATTTGGTTTTGTTTGGAAGCAGTGGTTTAAAAACTCTGAAAAGTGCCCAAAGTTACCCGTTTTACGGTATCGGATAGGCCTACTGATCGATGTAAGTAAATATTCAAGCATGCCAAAATACCATCAGATGAAACATCAGATATACTAATGACAAATAAAAATTATACAGAAAATAGACCTACTGTGGCTTTTATCATTATTAAACATGCCCGAAGAGAACGATTTGAAAATAAACAGATTCATAGGCCTAAATACATTGATACAGAATGTGTATTATGTATATGTAGCAATGTTGCCCAAAATATGACAAATTATATGTAGGGCCTAAGCCACTGAAAACGTATAAAAATATAAAGAAGGAAAAAAAATGTTATAAAAAACAGTAAGCGTAGAAAGAAAGGTCCAAATAAATAAAAGTAAAGGCCTACGAAGTAAAGCCTAAGTGAGGGTAAAACACATCTTGCATAATAAGTACAACGTACTTAGCCAACAATTTAACCTGCCCGTTTTGATCTTGACTTACTTTTCACAGATTGCATTGTAAGGGCTCGGATAGCGACGTTTTTACGTATTTTGTTTGTGGCACCTAAGAGCAAATCAGACACATCCTTCTGATATCAAATAATTTAGATTTTTATTAAATTCGCGATACAATACACATTTTAAGGCAAATTATTAAAATTGATATTTTTGAAATTTAACAGTCCTCAAAGTAAATTGTATAAATCTAACGATATGCAGTAAATAGTAGGAAGTTGGGTTGAACAGCCGTCAATCATATGAAAATTGTGACCTTCATTATTAAAGATATAGATTTTTTCCTCAAAACACTAAAAAATGTAGGTCTTTTTGGAAACAAATGTTTAAGTTCTATATGAAAGGTCAAATTTTCAATTGAGTCGGCTTTTCATCCCAGCTACATAGGCCTATAGTTTAATTACATATCATTAGGTTTATAAAGTTTACTTCGAGGACTGTTAAATTTGGAAAAATATAAAAAATATGAAATTTTAATAATTTGTATTATATCGCGAATTTCACAAAATCAAAATTATTATTATTATAAGATATAGGGACAATCCTCGTATTCAGCATGCAATTCGATATGTCTGATGTGCTCTCAGGTCCCATGACAATACTGTGCAAATGTTGCTATCCGCTTCCTCAATTTATTGTATTAATGAAAATCATTTTCTTCTTGTTTTTCGTATCATTGTTTTGCATGAATGAAGTGATGATAACAATACCGCACTTTTCGCAAATACTTGCTTTTCAAAAGTGCAATTGATATTAACACTACATTCGTAAATGCCAATACTTTTCCCTGAAAAGTATTTGCTTTTCAGAGAAAAGAGAAAGGCATTTACGAATGGCGTGTTATTATGATCATCGCTCCATTCGTGGAAAATAATGGAGCGGTAAAACAATAGCGCGACGTCATAGGTGTGTATTAACGTATAATAAGCAACGTATTTATAAAACACCGAGAATACTGTATTTAAATGTAAGATTTATGGTATATACGCAAGCCTGAAACCAGGATTCATTCCTATTGGACCTTCTTCAGTACGTTTTAAAATCTTTACTCTGAAAAGTGTTTTTGGTGTTTTTGGGCGGTTGAGGGCTCGCACCCTGGCAACCCTAACATGTATGTATAATTTATATAATACGTGTTTAGGAATCAAGTCTGTCATTTCTACGACAACACACGATTTTGTTTCAAACATTTTACAATTCAATGCATATAAATCTCCCAATACTTTGTAGGATTTTTAACTCGAGCTTTCGCGATTTATACGGCAACAAAATGGTATACAATATAAAGAAGTTTTTTGTAGCTTTAAAGTATGAAAATCATCACCCGTTTAATATGGTATTTTATCGATAAATCGCAGTAGAATCTAAGTTATTCAAAACCAATTTTCACAAAGTAGTGCGACGATCATAACAGCTATTTTGATATTCAATGCGATTATTTTGACAGATCTTGAAATGGCCTACATCCAAGTGACAAATATATCACCTTAATATTCCGTGGGAGCTTCATTTCCAATTCATTTTATATTTGGGCCGTAGTAAGGTGGTATTTTTACTCAGGCTAATACACTTGCATATGGCTTTATTTTCATACATTAGTGGTTTAATATGTATCTGGGACTTTCTCTAGGTTTTGAAAAACACTAAGTTTCTTACCTAAGTTTCTTTGTCATATGTAAAGAACCTATGGTATGATATTGAGAATGATTTAAGAAATAAAGGATAATGCTGCAAAAGCGTAAGTGATAGCGAGTATTGCAGAACGCGTAACAAAGCGTAGAATGCTTTGCGTAGAATGCGTAACGACGCTAATATACTGCATCGCGCTTTGCAGTGCGCTGTGATGCGAGAAGAACATAAAGTTCGTTGCCCTTGACACTTTATCGCTAATTAATGGTCTGTCACGTGACGCGTTTCAACAAATCACAGTGCGCGATTTTGAATAATGGGTCGTGGAGGTAATAGAATTGCTAATAATGGACTATTCCGGTTGAAGATACATCCCTATAGAAGACATGACCTTAATCTTCCACACCTGTGGTGTAGCTTTCAAATTGAGTCACCCATTCAGGTAACCCTATATGAAATTTTCACTCTCTGTGTGGAAGACTAAGATCATGTCTTCCATAGGGGGTGTGTGGATTTTAACTGGAATAGAACAATAACAAATAGTGTATTTTGTTTTGTTTTGTTTTATTCCTATGGCAATACACTGAGCTACAAATCGAGGGCTCATCACAATACTGCGAAAATGATATTGTTTTTCTCAAAATGGTCAAAATGGAGACAAATTAGTGTTGCTCTCGAAATATCGGAATGATTGGTTTTAACCCAAATAAGTAAAGTAATCAATATATGCATTGTTTCGATCTTTGGGATTATTACAGGATACAAAACTTAATTAAGAATAACGAAGACCTAATTGACATATTTGAATTTGAATCTAGTTTTATATGAATGTTATTTTCTATCGTAGATTTGTCATCATCGTATTGCACGATTTATTTTCATAAAAGGTTTGTTACGTAATTGCATCAGTAATGTTTGGGTATAATATTTATGAATATTTGGAATTGAAAAAACAAGTTTCAATTTATGATATAAATGTATTTTATGCGTGTAAAAACAAAATTTATTCTAATTACCAGTGGCGTAGCATCATAGGGCAGATCTGGAAAATGATCTGGAAAATGGCCGAAAAACGGCTTGTGCCCCCCAATCTGACCCCCCAAATCAAAATCAGACCCGGTGCCCACCACCCCCCCCCCACCACCACCACCCCCCCAATTGGATGACCCACGCTACGCCACTGCTAATTACAATTGATGCTACATATTTCAAGTGATTTTCGTACATGTCAAGAAAACGAACATTCTGGTTAGCATTAGCTTAGCAATACAGGAACGAATACATGCACTTGCATCATGAGAATCACAGGGCCTAATATATACGAGTAGGTGTATTGGTGGGTGTTGAGGTAATTTTATTTGTCTGTGGATTGTATGGATGTGAGGGTCAGTATGCAGGGTTGTGGGAGTGCGTATGACTACTATTACTTCTGCCACTTCCGTTGCTGTTTTCATGCTCCTACAACTACCATCACTTCCACAACCTTAAGAGTACACGATGTATTTTAGTCGAAGCAGCCAAAATATCGATTTTCATTATCATTGAAAAATAACACTTTGATGTTTTGCAATAGTTCATTCTACAAATCATATACTTTGAAAACTTGTTTGATTTATTGTTGTTAATGAGTTATGTACGTTTTACAAAAGTGTTGTTGTTTCAGCCCTCTTTATTACAACATCACTCAAGAACCACAGGGCCTTCAAAAGTATATATTTAAATTCTTCTACACACTCTCTATGAAATGATCAATGCAAATTTTGCCAAAGCTCACTACCATTCGTAAGATGCTGTCGCAATAGTTTAAAATAGTTGCTAACCTTAACTTTACTACTATGCTGTTGATGCAATAACTGCTATTGCTACTGGTACTCCTTTCCCAGTATGGTCGATATATTAAGGAGCACTACGATTGAGCGCGTCATATGAACGATTAAATATCCTGTATAATAATAATAATAATATAATAATAATAATCTTTCTTTATTGAGGGTAATTCCACTTCAGTATCAAGCACTGCTTTCCAAGCAGGCCCTCATACAATTATAAAATACTGTAATACATATTGATACATAGTAAATTTACATCTTACACATGGTAAATCAATAACATAATAAATAGTATTGAACTCATATGGCAAAGATTATACAAAATACAAGCTAAAGCTAAAATGTCCTTATAATAAAAATCCCTTTAAAAAGGGATGCGTCTGGTCCAGAGAGAAGATTGGGTGCGTTGTGGGTATGGAAACAGACTTGAAGAATCAGGAATCAAATACTAGTATAATTATGTACTCTCATGGCGTTTTATTAGTCGACATATAAAAATAAATGTAGTTGGTGGTAATTAAATATAAAAATGATTATAAAGTTTTGACATCTTGACAATTATAGTGGTATTAGAGATATAAGATGCACTTGAGTTATGTCTGAACAATTATAAAAAAGACTTAAGTGAAATGTGCAAATTGTATTTGTCTAACTGATTGTATATTGTTTGAATAGTATAGTAAACTGTTTGAATAGGTGTTTTCTCTAATTTGATAGATACTTTTTGACACCATTGACCCCATATGACCTTTGACCAAGGATGACCTCTGATTGATGACCTCTGACCTTGGATGACAAGTAATTAATTAATTAATTAATTAATTTACTTATTTAACTGAAAACTCTTTCTTTCTCCATTTATTAAGGGTTTATATATTTAACCAATCCCTGTCACAAAATAGGGCCACAAAAATTGTTGTGTACTTGAGGGCAACACAACAATATATTTTGTGTTTTTTGGCCTAGTTTCATATCACCAGTCTATTAATGGTAATACGAGCTCTTGCATGTGTGGGATGGAGAAAGTTCACTGGCATTGACCTAGGCTAGGTACGCATGCTGCCGTCTCTGTCTCAGTATGTCAATGATCACTGTATGTATATCTTCAGCTGAGTTATAACAGATAACCTCTAAAATGTGTCACTGAAACTCACTGGGGATTTAATTCCGACACTATATCAGCGTCAGGTCCCGTGGGACCAGACGCGAAAAGTACAATTTATAAGGGAATAGAAATCCCAAATTGTTTAGCAGAAATATTTGTTCGCGCTTTAAATTGATACAAAGACATATTATTTAATTCTTTGCGGATTTGAGGTGCAATTTCATTCCAAGTATTAACAGCTCTGGCATTAACAGCGCTTGCCTGAATTTGAATTACATTTTGGTACAACAAGAGTATTTGATGAATGCCCAGCACACAAAAACGTTTTAAAAACGTTTTAAATAAGTTATATTTTGGCTTTTGGTGTAGGTAAAAACGTTTTAATAACATTAAAATGTCGGGTTATATAAAGGTCATGATAACGTTTTAAAACGTTTTGTATGAAAACACACTACAACAATATTTTTAAATGTTTTCAAAAATGTTATTGTAAACTATTTTTGCAAACATTTTTGCCAAATATTGTGTCAATACTTAGATATCATCATGTTAAAATATTTGAACCCAGCAAACACAGAAATGTTCTTAAAATGTTTTTTACAAAACCTTTTAATAACATTTAAATGTCGGGTTATATAAAGGTCATGAAAACGTTTTTAAAACGTTTTTGAAAATATTTTGGCCAAACATTTTTCACAAAATAGTTTTTCAACCCCAAAATAACATTCTGTTTAGAATGTTTTGTATCAAGTTTTCAAGAATGTTTTTGGAATGTTAATAAAACGTTTTTATACCCTTTATATAACCCGACATTTAAACGTTTTCTGTAAAACATTTTTGGTTGCTGAGCAGTAGATTATCAAAAAATGTTTTTTAAGGTTATGAAAACGTTTTATAATCTTAATATACCCTTTATATAACCCGACATTTAAACGTTTTCTGACAACCTTTTATAACCTTTTGCGAATGATGTCGAAAACGTTAGGTGTTTGCTGGGTGATTCCTGGTAATATGCATATGACTATCATGAACAAATTCAAATTTAGATGATAGATAAGATGGACCTAGGTTTCTTAAACACTTAAAAACTAAAATAAGAAGTTGATTATTCCATCTATCATGTGCACTCATTAAGTTACTTATTGGTGTTCTAATATCAGCAGATAAAATGGTCCTGTATATTCCAATTCTTCACAATAATGAACATTTAAATAATTCAGGTGTGCACAAAGGTCGGTCATTCACTATTATTTTAGTAATCCAAGCGCAAAATATTATGACTGTACAAAGATTATCCAAAGAGTACACTTCTTTAAGTTTCGCCTTCGATATCAGCTCAAATGACGAATACAGTTGGTATTATTTGCATATGCATGTGACAAGGAATACCGAATTGTGCAGAGGCTGGCCTCCGTGAAAGAGTGTACATGACAAAAAGATGAGGCCTCTCGCTAAGTCAGGATCATACCGGATAAAGCTGTATAAACGTGTTAGCTTATATTAGTTGTAGAGACATGTGGTCTCTTTGTTCTAACAGCGACAAAAAAATCCAAATCAGCTTAGATAGAGGCACCATGGACAACAAAGATTTTAGCATCAATTATTTGGAGATGCATTATCTGACATTTATAAGCATGAAAATTAATTGCGTTTAATTTGCTTGCTTGCTGTTGTTTTGTTTAATTTATTTGGAGCCGGAGTAGGTTTTATGTCCTTTTTTATGATCACCACAAAATATGACAGCCAACTGTTAAGCATAGTTTACAATTAGGGACATTTTATGGGTCATTAGACTAGCAGTGTCCATCACTGGCGAAGCAAATAAAACAAATTCTCGCCACATGGTATTGCGTCATTAACCGTATGTATTGTTATTGTTATGATCCAATCAACAACCTCGTCCTAACTCTTTTTTGATACAAAAATATAGATTTTAGTATCAGTGGGAAGATCTTATTTTCCTTATTGACCCTGTTAAACATGAAATATGATTTGTAATTTTTGGTAATTGTAAAGCAAAATGTGTGGATTATGACACTATGGGAAATGCAAATTGTGTGCTCTTGATAGGCCTCATGGAGACTGAGTAGTAAAGTTTAAAAACGAGGGATCAAATTTGACTTTTGAACGCGGATATGGGGAAGGGTTGATTGAAAAGTTTGCGGGATCAACTTTACTATAATAGTAAGATGGTGGTTGATCGATTGTTTTGAAGTGACAGAATTTTAACCCATATTCACTGCGCGATTTAAAGCCAAAGTATTCCCATATCACCATCACGACACCTATCGTTGTTGCACTTATCCACGTGCAAGGATCTTGGCCAGGGATATCATTGTATGCGATTGAATGATTTGGGCTATTCCAGTTGAAATCCTTATACACTCAGCGGAAGACATGATCTTAGTCTTCCACAAGGAGTATGAATTTCAAATGGGGTTACCTGAATGGGTGACTCCATTTGAAATCTACATCCGGATATATCTCCTGTGTGGTTCTCTAGTGGTTCTCAATTACCATCCCAAATGACACTTTCTTTGTGGCGATATGCCAATGAAAAGAGGCGGCAGCAAATGTGTATATTATTGTCAAACAATTATGACTTTTATGACAATTATTGCTATTGCTATACCTAAATCAAGTTTTAACGATGTGAATTGTATCGTCGAATCTCTCTATCAATATATCTGAGTACAAGTGTCAGCAGCTATGTTTTGGACAATTTGAGTTAACAGGCGCGTGACCAGTGTGTTTTCTCTAAGGCGTGCAAGCTCGATTGTTGAATATTTTGTTTGAGAGGAAATACTGATGCAATGTTAATTTACATTCATTCCGTCCTTATTTTAAACGAAGATATTTTTCCGAAGGAGAATTTTATCCTCTCTCCAACAACATCCTAAAATTTCATTTTGTGGGGACGTTTGAAAAATTATTATTATCATTATGGACGTATTAACTCTCTTCACGCGGGTGTCGACTGCAGACGACAAGTTTCAAAAACAATTTAGAAATTCAAATATTTCAGAAATGTAAGTTTTCATGACCATATTTGGAATCAGCATGAAAAATGCATTAAAATGAATACAAACAAGCCTGGTATTGATTCAGTAGTTCTTAAGATAGCTCGTGATATTTTGAGAAAATATTTCAAAACTTGAACTTTTTCCATTGAAGCGCATGGCTATAATAGCACGCAGAGCAAATGCTCACAAAATTTAACCTTTTATAGGCACATAACTTTGTGCCAGGTGTTTTGGGTTGGGGCCACCCTATTTAGCTGCGTGATAACCCATACATTTCTCGCAAACTACTGTATTGAGTTGCTCCCAGCGTATGTCACATAACTACCGTTGAATGTTTAAAACATTCCTAAGGAGAACTCACGCATGCAAACCTATGTCGATTTAAATCAACAGACATTGGAACTAACGTGTTTATGGTGTTTTCAAGAATATATCAAAGAATAGTTTGTTGCTTTGAAGTACCCTTCACGTACACGGTTAACTCTCGGGACAAGGCTGCCCTACTACAACAGAAAGGCATAACTGCCATATTGATTATTTCGAGATAATGGACAAAAACGGTGCTTAGCTTTCATTGACTTGTTGATGAACACCAATTTCAAATTGTTTGAAATTAGGGTTAAGGGCTGGGGTAGCGACGTTGGTCAGGGTAGCCCCTGTCGAAAAGTAAAGATGCCCTACACTCATTATCATGTGTGATAACTACCATGGGTCAGTACATGCCATGTATACTCTTTTTTTACTAACTTTTATATCTGGTCAGATTTTTGGGGCAAATTAGTGAAAAAGCGGTTTTTTGCACATTTTTCATTAAAGAGAAATGTCAGAAACAATCGCTGTTGGGCAGTTGTTATACATACATACACACAAAATTTCAGTGTGGTTTTAGCACCTGCGAGTTTTCCATTTAAATATTACAGTTGAATTTGTCTTCCCATTTTAGTGTTTTCTGTCGGTTTTATGTATGTACTCGCATTAAGAATCATTTTTCACAATGGCATGCTCAAAATTTTGTTTTGACCGTCGGCATTTCGTGCAAACATTATGCACATTACAACCGAATTTTATTCAAGTCACTCTCCGTGTATATTTTGGTTGCTACCGACGTTTGCAAGTGACAAAAACAGTGTGTAACATAGGCGAAACACGGAAAACCGATATTGGTATAAATTCATCGTTTTGATTTTGACTGAAAAATGTCGGTATGTGGGCTTAATTTTACATGTCAAATCTTGTTACTCACCCAGTAGTTGCTAGAGATGCTTGCGGAATTTTAAACGTCTTTCTTTTTTGTATACGAATTGAAGTTCCGTCATTATTTAAAGAAATTTGATTCATGTTTACAATCAGTTTTGATTCAAACCGGGTGCCATATTTAATGATATTCTTGATAGTCTTTTCAAAGAACATAGCCCTAGCACAGAACCTTTTTGAACAAGCTACACAACGTCTGTAGTATAAACAAACAAACAAAAAATACCCGTATATTAGGCTACATACTCCCTGGGCCTGGGAAAAGACTAGATTCAGTGGGGGCGCTGCAAGTTCAGGGTTGCCAACTAACTTGCAAAATAGCCCAAATGGGCGACTTCTGAAGAGTTTCCTGTCCTGTCCCATTAGAAACCAATGGTTACGAGGAAAAATTGGGCGACTTTTTGATCATTTGACCCGCCATATGGCCTCAAATAGTTTGGCAACCCTGTGACCCCGAACAGCTGATCGGGATTCGCGAACAGCTGATCGCGATCATGATAATTCTGACAGAGTGAAATGCATGTAATCCGCATTATTTTGTCGAGGGAAACACCAATAAAATAATAACTTCGACCTACAATTGTACTACAGCTTCGTGAGCGTATATAGCTACAGTGCTATGAGATGACATTGTGATTTTTGTACTGCAAATGCACGGCATCGAACTTCGAAGCACTGAGCAGGTTGTATGTGTATGTATGTATTGTACATGTATGCTCGTATGACAATGTAGGTAACCCAGGCAAACCTTAGTTAACACATTTGCTAGTCAGCCAAATTCGCCGACAATGTCAATGCATTTTTACATAGAAATTTAAAACAAGTGCCCGAAGAAAGAAACCTACATAAATATGTTTTCTATACTTCACTTGACCCAAATATGTGATTTTTATGGTGATAAGTCACCCGCACATGGAATTTTAGAGGATTTGGATAGCAGTTCCATTAAAAAAAAGCTGCTATCATAATGAGACTTAAGATCTAGAAACACCCCCGAAATGCCGTTTTGGGGAATTTTGCTAGCTGAAACGTTTTGATGAAAGTCAATCTTTGACAAGATGTAACTTTGCTACGGAAAGTGCTATGAAAAAATGGTTTTCAGTTTTGGCTTTGTTTACTCAAGGGCTTTAATTTGATATATAAAATGATGCAGTTTGATGGCAAATTTGAATTCACCTAGCATACCTAGACAATGCACTTTACTACACTGTAGAGTATTATTATACAGTGTGCTGCATGCTGGACTCTGGAACTAAACTACTATACACAATGACTACCAGAAAAGGACATGTGTGATGTACTCTGACATTATACAAGGTGGCATCTGACATTTTCTTATTGGAATTTACACACAATTGAATTCTAGACACAGAGTACATTCTCGATTCTGAATTTTGTAGTTCAAAAAAAAAATTACTGGACAAAATGTATGTCTACATCTTGGATCTTGGATGGATAAACCTCCAAAATACTCCTGGGGAGTTTAAACATGTATTGTAGGCCTGTAATTTCATCGACAAATCTGTTCATGATCAGGATCACCAATGTGACCATCCTTTTTTCATCATCATGTTCATCAGCTTCAAGCGGTATTGAATAGCCATGGGCCTATACTGCTACATGTACTGCACTTGTAACAGACTTGACCGAAAAGAACATGTACCGAAAGATCGTGTGTATTTATAAATGAGAACTTTAAACACTAATCCAGCTGTCAGTTGCAGTCCCTGTCCCCGGGGACTTAGGCTGGGATGTAATTTTGGAAACTGTTAGAAACATGTAAACAGTCCTGGCTAAGTCCCGGCGGCGGGACAATATTTTCTTAGTACATCCCGGCAAGTCCCTGCCCCTAACCCCGGGGCAACTGCCAGAAAGATCACAAAATGTGTATGAATTCAAATCATTTATCAAAGAAAATAAAACATGGATTCCCCTGGTAAATGGATAGAACAGATTAGTGTTTCCCTCCGCTTTACGACCCTGCACAGTTGAGAGCTATTCTTTTATAACGTCCTGGGTAGATCCCCCGCTTTTTCGAGATGCATTACATCCCCGTATAAGCCCCGGCTATGTCCTGGAATTGAGGGAACCCATGAGCTGTTACATCCCAGGTCATCCCAAGTCCCCGCTTTTATACCGGGGACGGGGACTGGAATTGACAGGCGCATAAATGACTATTGTAACCAGGGGCGGATCCAGGAATTTTCAATAGAGGGGGCGCCGAGCCACCACCGCCGCTGCTGCGGCTCGGCGCCCACACAAAGTCAGGCGCCACTCTGCAAAAATACACAGAGTCAGGCGCCGATCTGCAAAAAATAGAGGGGGCGCGCGCCGGGTGCGCCCCCCTCTAAATCCGCCACTGGTAACTATAAAGATAGTTTGTTAGATGGTGCCTGTGAACTTTGTGAATGTGATTGTGGTGGGGACTTCCCACATTCATTCAGTGACATTTTGGAAAGTGTTTCAATCGGTACCGTACATGTACCTGTAGTACACACACATTGGCTTGCTGCCTGTAATGTCTAGCTGTCTGTTTTGCTGGCTGGCTGGCTGTCCGGGCAGAAGCCAATTCATTAATCCACTGTGCACAGTGTGCAGCTCCAACACAGTTAACTGATCAACTTCAAACTTGGTGTGGTGATTGGATATGGTGCCATGATGTGCTGTTCAGTTTTGTGTCATTGTCATCTGCATATTTATAAATATTAATGAGCTTATTTGCATATTTTCCCTTCATTTTCATTAATCCACTTAAAATATATTGCAGCTTTAAAATCACAATGACCGATCAACTTCATTATTATGTTTTCAGGGTTATTAGGAGTTAAGAAAGCCTAATAATGATAATATTGGATGGCTTATTTCGCATGATGCCATAACATATCAGATTCGTCATACAAATATCGAACTCGCCGTTGGCTCGTCCGATATTTTTATGACTCATCCGATATGTTATGGTATCATGCTCAGCCATCCAATATTATATCAAACTTGGTATAGATGGGGACTGGAAATGGTGGGCTCAAACTTTGTATTGTGATCGTATATGGTGGCCTGATGTGCTGTCTAGTTTTGTGTCATGTTTATTTGCATATTTATGAATATTAAATGAGCTTATGCATATTTGTTGTAAATTATTTTGGGGTACACACAAGTGTGCAAAATAGGTACCCATATAATACTTTCGCATCGCATATCTACGATAAGCACTTACAAAATGCAATTTTTAATACCGGGTACCCAAAAAAATGGGACTTTTGCTTTTTAAATTCTTTTGCTTCTGCCTTCACCACTTTTCCATTTTTAAAATATATGAAGCCAGTCAACAAGAGTGTAGGGGTCCTGCTGCAAAATTTTTTTGTTTTTGCGAAATGCTGAGAATCCTGATAAACAACTTTGGAAATAAACTAGATTCATATGTGCATGATACAGGCCTGTGTATTTCAGAATTAAAGGTATGGGCTGCTTGTTTTATTGTTGACATATATGTCTTTGTTGAGGACACAATGGTCAACACATAGCAACTGGTACCTTATTTCTTTTGTGCACTGTATATAACTTCATTGAAATTTGGAATGTCATTTAATGTAAAATTAACTCACTGTCATTTGGTCTTTGATCACATCATGCAATGGTTCTGTGAATAAAATGTATTCTATACATGGATAACAACAATGGCTTTCCCTGTAGCATAACATTGTACATGTCTACCACACAAAATCTGTGAACACACACAAAAAAAAATGAGTTTGATAATAATTAAGTGATTTTGAAGTACCTGCACTACCTGGCATTGCTTGTGTACGGTATGTTAAAAATACCGGATAATGTTCCTGATAGCAAAACTGAAGCCCCAGAGATTTTGTATTAAAGAGGTTCCACTGTACATGTACCGGTATGTATACACATGTATATGGCCATGGGTTTTTCACTTGCCACCCAAAAATGGTGTTACAGATTTTCTAAATGATATCTTTCAATTCATCATACCTTGTAAAGGAGTGTCATGGATTCTTGGTCTCATTTGTAAGCTAAATAAACAAACCTGTATGAAGAATATAGCTTCTCACTCTGTATTCCGAGATTACCTGTTGTTGCATTTTTCTTTCAAAGTCTAGGGCTCCCCCTACCCTCTACCCCACTACCAAATAAATGTTGTTTACTTATTACTGCAAGCAAGTACATGTAATAAGCAATGCATTCCATTAAGGGGGTACTACACCATGTACACTCCAGCCCAATTTTGTGCCTATTTTTGCATTTTTTCTAAAAAATTATAGCGCATTGGGAACAAGTAAGATGTGTATATTATAGGGGCAAGGACTACAACTACTGCAATGGAACTTTTATTTCAGCACAGACAATAGTTGTAGAGTACAGTCAAAAATGAGGGAAAACCATTTGATCAATAAATCACTTGCTTTGACTTGCTGAATTTTCAGTACAGTAGGTGTATTCCTTGCCCCTATAATATACATATCTTGTCACCAATGTGCTATAATTTGTGAGAAAATGCAAAAATATGCACAAAATCATTGGCCAGGGGTGTATATAGTACCCCCTTAAGAAAGCCCCAAAATTGCCCTGTGCAAGTTCCTTCTTATCACGAAAACACCATGTTTTGACCCAATATATGGTAAAATTGCAACATTTTGCGCATTTCGCGCACACTGCTCCTTTACATAGCAAATTCACTTTTATTTTAGCCTAAAATTGCTGGAATTGACAATTTTCGTGCGCTTCACGCGCAAATGACCTACTAAGCGGAACAAAATGCTCATCTCCCTCTAAATTGTAATGCTTCCATCACGCCAATGTTGATCTTATACAGCAGGCCCTCTGCTACCTCACGATGAGTTTGGGGCCTCCAAATTTTGGCCTGGCCCAGGCGCTGCTGGTGTGCTCTACAGTCCATGGCTGTGTTCATTCCATTAATCCCCCGGGAGGCTTAAACAAAGTATAACTTTGGGTGGTCGCTTGCTTTTATATTATTTACAGAATATGTAAAATGGATTTTTATGTGCATGCTGTACGTGTTTGATACATGTGTAGTTCGATATAATAGTTAGTTGGATATAATATATAGTTGTGTAGTTGCACATAATGATGGAAGATCCTATTAGATCCTGCACAAAATGATGGAATAACGTAATAAGTCGCTGGGCAGGCACTTAAATAGGGGCATGGGTGGTTAATGGAATGAATACTGTTCATCCAAAGTTTTCCCCACATGCCCTAATGGTGGTGAGCAGGGCTGAATAATTTTGTTCTTTCTTTTATTATTTTATATAATGTAAAATTTCAGTTTATAATAGCAACATTTCCCTCAAAATGCCCCTAAGCTTCCTGGATGCCACATTTTTCTACATCTGATGGAAAGTCCTGATTCTCTGGCCTCTTTTTATTAAGCCAATACAATAACAACAATTATAAGCTAATATACATCACCCTATTTGAGTCCCAGGAGATCCCTTTGTTATGCACTACAGTAAAATCTTTAAATCCAGTTTTGTTTCAACCGGATTGGTATAAATCGCATACTTTCATTGATTTTGGAGTTATTGTATAATTAAAAAGTCAAACCAAAATTGTAAAAAATTGCTACTTTGGTCACAGGTTTGAAACCACAAGATAATGTTGGTTATTAAAAGACCAAATTATCTTTAAAAAAGTGAACATCAATTGATTTGGACCCACACAATTTTCAAATGTGTTTTGAAATGTATTCAAGTATGTTGGTTTCATGTGCATTTCCTCCATTTTTCTTCCAGCTTGAAAAGGCTAGTATTGACAAATGCTTGATCATTTTATGGCAAAAATTTAGCATTTTGGACTGGACTGAAATACTTCTTGTATTTAATCTAATAAAATAATAAATAAATGTGGTGAATAACAAATATAATGGTCTTGATACTGTCCAAATAAGGTTTCTTTTGTAAAAATTTATTAGAAAAAAATGACCCAATATTTCTAACTTTTTTCGGTCCGTCACTGAGGGCAACCAAACATTTTATTTTGCATTGTGAAAGAAGACAGTCAATGTACGAGAACACAAGTTTATTTTCATATTCATCTGACAATTTTCCAAAAACAAAATGGAACAAATCAACACAAATTAGATCTGCTGAGCTGCCACAGAGCACTGAAAATGCTAAAGAGCTGTGTTGTTATTAGGCACAGTGCTCAGCAGACCTCTACAGTACATGAACATGTTCATACACTAAAAACATACAAATTATACAAAACATGCAAGTGCAATGTTGGCAAGCTTTGCAAAATAACAGAAAAAGATATCATCTTGATGTAGATTATTCATCGAGTCCATGACAAGTACTTCAAATTATATAAATTTTGAAATAACAAATGGGATACAATTTACAAATATTGCATCTGGAAGTGCTGCACTTTTTAAAGGCATTTATTTTAAAATGCTGAAATAGTTAACAGGGAAGATTGCGGGTCTCATGCATGGAGAATTGTAATGCAATACAATAATTGAAATCTTCCCCTTTCCTCAGTGGGCTGCTCCAGGGTGGCACATAGATTTTGGTGGGTATGTTCCCCTGCAAGTGGTGGGTCTTTAGGAGCTGACAGTGTACCGGTTAATGGGGATCTTTTGGAGCTGGGAAAGTAAGTAAAAGCGGGGTTTTTCTGCATGGGCTTTCTGGGTAAAATTTGCCAGAAAAAAATCCAGAAATGTGAGAGATGACTCCTCCAACCCATTGAGGCAATTACATAAAAAGATATACTATTGCACTATTTAAACACATTGTGTGTACATCCACACCACAAGGGTGCACCTGCCATCCACCACATGCATCTCCCCCCCCCCCCAACCTACCATCCAGGAACAAAACCAGACCCAAGCCACACGGAGGCCACTCCAAATCATCCCCAAGCCACATTGCCTATATGTAGGAATACAGTAAACATTCCTAAACCAGGCAACCCGGGGACGACCCCAAGCGACTGGGACCCGGGACGAGTCCGGCATCCACACAAAGCCAACAAATGAAAAGAGATGCATGCAGCAGCCGATAAGCCCACCCTCCCGATATGGATGTACACATTATAACAAGATGGAAATCTGCTCAGTGACCCCTGCCTATCTTTTACACCCCTCCTCCGCGGGCCACCCGAACCCAACCAACCCATCCAGCAACACCCCACGCCCACCCACTAGACCAACACAGGCCATGAAGACAGATAAAGTTGGTCACTGAGCAGAAAACCGTGACAACAAAATTTAAGAGTCCTGCTCTTCAGTACTGTTATTCACTAAATAATTTTTCAAATATTTTTTAAAAGACAGTTGTGCCCGGGGGCGTAGCAAGCGGGGGGACAGGGTGGACAAATTCCATGGCCCCAAGGGTTCAGGGGCCCCGAACACAAAAGCGAAAATTAAATAAGGGCTGATAATGGAGATCAGGGCCGAATTAACCATTGGGCCAGATGGGCCCGGATCCAAGGCCCCAAAATTGCCCTATGCATCTTTCTTTTAACCCCAGTAACAGCATGTTTTTTTGCCAGAATAGGGCAAAATTGTTCAACTGTCTGTGCTTCTCGCACATTCAAATACCAAAAGTCATGCTGGGGATAGTCTGAAATTGAATTTTTTCGCTTTGCACGCAAATGTCCTAGTAACATTGGAACAAAATATAGTCCCCCTCTAGGCCTATGTTATACGTAAACCAAAACTTGGCTACTGACTTGAGTGCACATGCCTCCGCATGTGAGTTTGGGGCTCCACATTTTGGCCTGGCCCAGGGCCCCATAAGGAAAATCTCGCCTTGGTTAAAAGAGCCTGTACTGTTCCTTGTTCATGGGCCCCGATGCCCTTGCTACGCCCCTGGTTGTGCCCCTGTTCCATTAACCTTGTTATGCCAGTCACACCCCATACATAAGAAATGGGCTATTCAAAAAAATAGATGCACACCCCCTACAGAGGAATTTGGATTTCTGGACTTTTTTTGTCTAGTTGTGACTGTTGGAAACCCAGGCTTTTTTTCACTTTTTTTTTCAATTTGAGAGCTCATGTTTTACATTTCCATGATTTTCCATTCATTTACCGTAATTGCATTATTTCCAAGCCCTTTCCTGTGACTTTGGCAACTGGAATTCCATTCATCTGCAGATAGCAAACTTGGAAATGCAGAAATTTCTTGTATTGAAAAGTTACTCCTCTATAAGGTGTGTGCACTTGTGTTTTTTTGAATAGCCCTGCCCAATCGCCATCACATATTCTCCCTTTATGATTTTTTTCTCAGTGGGATAACCTAATTAATATCAAAATCACAGCAACATTGCAAAAAAAAATATCTGTTCAAAATGTTACACCCCCACAACTGTAACCCAGATATTTTCAAGCTGTCCCAACATGTGGAATTATTTTACTGGTCAAAGTACATAATGTTATGCAGTGCATGAAAATTTGCTATTTTAATGCAAAAGTTCTACAGAGTTGACTGTGTGTTATGATATTCCAAATATCCAACTTCCTCTTTTCTTTCTTTATGGTATTTATTTACTTGTTTTTTTCCCCACTCAAAATTTTCCATCTCAAAATGTTGCCACAAATAATCATGACCCCTGGGCCTGCACTGTGGCCTGTGGTAAAGCTGGAACAACTTTCTTTCATTAGACAAAACGTAATCACATTTTTAAAATAAACAATTCTTGTCTCTCTGTTGAATGCAGAATAAATACACACCCTTGTCTCTCTGTTGAATGCACAATAAATACACACCCCATATTGTCTTACTTACACAATTAAAAAGAAAATTCAATGTTTATAGCTTTATAGATGGTTATCACAACCACATTGTTTATGAGTTGACTTTATGGTACTGAGAAGAAAATAGTTCTTTTCCAGAGTTCTTTTTGAGATTGTTGAGTTATTGGCAAGTGAATAGGTGGTAGTACATCTCGATGTTGGCATCATCAGGTTTACAAGCTTGAATTGGGTCGAACATGACGTTGACTTTCCACATCAGCAACTGTAAAAAAATTGTAAACACAAAATTAAGATGTAATGCTAGAAATTTTCAGAGAGGCTTGTAATTTTCAGAGAGAACCTTAGAAATCAATTCTTTGTATGAAATGAAGTTAATACTCAGTAAATTTGTGAGGTGGTTGCCCTAGCTAAATGAGTCAATTAAATTCCCACACATTTATTGGTTCATTGTTTTCTTTTGGCAATGTGCATGACATTACAGGGATGTCATGATCAACGGGTTTGATTTGTGTTGTTGTCATGGTTATGCAGAATGTGTTTTTTAATGTAACTGATTTGTGGCTGTTTGTTTTATGCCTTGTTTTGGTGCATTTTTATAACATACCCAGAATATTTATATTTTGGTAACTGTGAATAATAAATTGTCAGTAAGATAACTGAGAGTCCATCTTATCAAAACAATAAAATAACATAAAATTTCTTTTTCTTCATGCATTTTGGGCGGGGGATGTTGTTGTTGTTATTTTGTATGTTTTGGTTTTTTTATGCATTCTTAGAAAATGTAATGCTCCATATCTTGACTTGAAGATTCTGCTGAGTGCAGAGTGGTAGAATAACATAAAAATTTCGAAGTTGCATAAATTCTTTAATTTCTTTAATTTATGATCATAGAGAATTGAAAGTTACACTTGAAAATTGAAAAGGAATTTAAAAAAAAATGATGATGCGGGTGTGGACAAGAACCTAAAAAAGCACGTTTTATTATTATGCAATGTATGCTCTTACAGTGTTTTATAACCCAACTAACCTGCATAATCATATCTGCATGCAAAAGTAACTGTTACATATCCATGGTTTGCTTCAGCATCTGCTTGCATATTGGTGATACATGTACATGTAGGTAGCTTGCATCAATATATGGTGTCTGTCTGAACCCTTCTTAGTGCATCAACAAGTTTGTCAAATATTTGGTGAAGCTTCCGTGGCTGGTTCATCTTTTTTAACTGTAGGAAAGGGTATATAAAAAATGAAATGTTTAAATAATCATCAACGCCAAGGGTATATAAAAAATGAAATGTTTAAATAATCATCAACGCCAAGGGCTCTATACCTCAATCACCCAAAATACCTATTATACAATTTCATCAGGCTGTTCTCATCAGTATACATGTAGGCTAGGTAGGTATCTCTATAAAAATGTTTGAAATCTGTGCTTTGTCATTGAAGGGGCTACCCTGAATAAAGGAAGTTTATAAACAAATGATATTGTGTTTGATCTTCTGTGTTGGCTCCACCGCAGGACACAGTTTATCCCAAAACATAATGGTCCTACGTACTGCCTTCCTCATATATAGTCATGAAAGCTGTAGATACTAGAATTGAGAAAAATTAAGAGTCAACCCTGTGCAAGTAATCAGCGTCAGAGTTATTCCAAAAGAGAATAAGGATTAGCATTTTTTGCAATGCCTGTAATTTATTCTGCTGATGTTTAAACCGGGTGTTTAAATTTGGATGAAGTCTCCTTTGATGTATTAAATGTATCTTTGGAGCAAAGGTTGCCTACATGTTGAACAGTCTAAAATTCAACCAAAGTGCAATTTTAATAGCAAGATTTTTGATCACACCATGTATTTTGCCTTGGATGTGCATGAATTGGTCCCTATTCAAATTTGTCAAATTGCCTAGGATTGGCTGCCCTCTACATGCATCATCGATTTCTTCCAGATTTTAGTGGCAGTGGACTCATTGGCAGCACCATGGGGGTAAGTGCCCGAGGCAAGTACCCCCCAGTCAGAACGCTTGCCCCCCAGTAAAAAGTAAAAATTACGAAAATTGCCACTTTTTGCAGCAATTTTGCGCAAAATTTGTTGATTTTGCCCCCTGAAATTCACTTTGCGCCCTATGCCCCCTGAAAAATATTCCTGGTGCTGCCACTGATTGGACTCTAGCCTCCAATGTGAAGGCAAGCTATCATCAGTCTGTGGGCAAGGTAAGAAGTTACTATAAGAGGTGTAAAAATATTACGACAAATAGGCAATTATTAACATGTTAAAAAGTTCAAAAACTGTGCAGTTCCGGTATTGCTATTCAATTGCGTGGTGCATTGGGTGACATGTATTTTCATTGTCATTTGCCTATAATGATGATAACACACCCGTCAATTCCGAGTTTATCGTCCCTTTTTTTCCCCAGGTTGGTGAGGTGACTTTTTCATTTTTCATTTTTCATTATTTCATCAGATTTCATTATTGACCTAAAATGCGTGTTGATATAAAGCCACACTCATACATGTTATTTATAAACATGTTTTTATATGGGTAGGGACTAGAAAAGTTAGAAAAGAGCCTGGTTTTGCTTCCAAGTTATGAATCATATGTTTTACAAACAAAAATATATGTTTCCAATTGCTTAAACTGGTGAAAACACTGACATTTTGAAAATAATGAATTATTTTGGCATTTTTGAAAATTTGACGCGGGTGTTTTTGGTTTCCAAAAAGTGACGCGGGCGGGGGACGACAAACTCGGAATCGACTATCACGCGCCTAAGGCGCCATATTTAGCGTTAGCTTTTGATATTTAATTATTTTCTTTAGCCGGATGGAAAATAAAGAAATTAATTAAATGCCCAAAGCTAACATTAAATACTGCACTTCCGCCTTAAGGGGGTATACACCCCTGGCCAATTTTGTGCATATTTTTGCATTTTTCTCAAAAATTATAACACATTGGTGACAAGTAAGATATTTATATTATAGGGGCAAGGACTACAACTACATGTATACTGCACTGAAAATTCTGCAACTCAAGGCAAGTAGTTATTGATTTATAATGATTTATTGATCAAATACTGGTTTTCTCTCATTTGTGACTGTAACTCCACAACTGCTGTCTGTGCTGAAATAAATTTACCAGTGTAGTAGTTGTAGTCCTTGCCACTATTACTTGTCATCAATGCCGCGGGATCAATGCGCTATAATTTTTGAGAAAAATGCACAAATAGGCACAAAATTGGGCAGGGGTGTAGTACCCCCTTAATGCAATACAGCAATTATACTGGTCAGCAGTACTGCATCAAGTGCAAAACTGGAACCAGGACAGCAGACGAGGTCATGTGCAAGTAATAATACATGATTCATACAAAAACGCTATGTAACGGCATGTGTGATTGGTTGCATGAGAGCTGGGAATAAATTAATGGTTCATTCATATATTTTCATGACTAAACGCTAAACAGCTAAACAACCGTTCATACATACTCGCTATATAACGGCGTGCGTGATTGGTCGAGAGCCGGGCATGCCCGGTGACCCGGATGTGCGATTGCAGTGGTAGGGAGAACGAACGAAATTTGTGGTTTTTAATGATGTTTCTTGTTATGTTTTGTTAATATTTTGATGAAATAAGAATCACAAAATGTTCTGGTATGTATGAACGGGGTTCATTCATATATTTTCATGACTAAACGGTTGTTTATGCCATCGGGCCGCAAGCGGCCCCTCGAGCATAAACAACCGTTTAGTCATGAAAATAAATGAATGAACCCCTAATCTAGTCATGAAAACATGAACCCGTTCATACATACCGGAATAATTTGTGATACTTATTTCATCCAAATAATAACAAAGAATTATGAGTAACATTATTAACAAACATGATTTATTATATTTTGATGAAATAAGAATCACAAAATGTTCTGGTATGTATGAACATTTATGAATGTACATAAATATGTTTTCTATACTTCACTGGACCCAAATATATGATTTTTTATGGTGATGAGCCAGTCGCACATGGAATTTTAGAGGGATTTTGATAGCAGTTCCATAAAAAAAAAGCTGCTATCGCCATGAGACTAAGATCTAGAAACACCCCTAAATGCCGTTTTGGGGAATTTTGCTAGCAGAATCTTTTTGATGAAAGTCAATCTTGAAGTTTCACAAGATGTAACTTTGTTACGGAAAGTGCTATGACAAAAGTGTTTTCAGTTTTGGCTTTCTTTACTCAAGGGCTTTAATTTGATATGTAAAATGATGCAGTTTGATGGCAATTTTGAATTCACTGGCATACCTACAACACACTCGTTCGTGTTGTAGTTTGAAAATAAATACATGTACGCAAGTATACCATGTATACGATCGCGGTTGGATCGAGTACAGCTGAAAAGGTTCATTCATACTACCACCGCATTTGCGATGCGTTGCTTTGCGATGCCGATATATCAATTACTTTTTGCCGCAACTCAACGCAACTCGTCGCATTTCCAAGTTAAAATGTATTTAACTTCATTGCGATATCGCAATGCAGTAGTTTGCAGTGCGGCAACGCACCTACTACCACCGCATTTGCGATGCGTTGCTTTGCGATGCCGATATATCGATTACTTTTTGCCGCAACTCAACGCAACTCGTCGCATTTCCAAGTTAAAATGTATTTAACTTCATTGCGATATCGCAATGCAGTATTTTGCAGTACGATGCAGTGCGACAACGCACCGCATCGCAAAGCAACGCATCGCAAATGCGGTGGTAGTATGAACGAACCTTTAAAGCTGCGTTTATTCAATCAATTGTATCATGCGTTGGCACGCGCGCATGAATGATAATCTTGCTTTTAAAGTCTTGCTTTTAAAATCAAATGATAACAAATAGGAACATTATTTATACCAACCTTCAATTTCGTGATACGTAACTCGTGTATCTATATATCCAGCCAGTCCAGGAAGCTTAAAAATCATGCAACGTTCTACACACGGAGGGAGGTTTGTGCACGGTTTATTGGTGACAGTGCAGTGAGTGGTTGACAGAATTTGCGTCACTGTTGCTCTAGTCTCAGCCCAATTTATGATTCGTACAAACGTCGTTGTTTACTTCTCTGAGGTCTGGATTGGACTATCAACTTTATGGGTATAAATCATGGTTTTTGTTCTTGTCGCCCTATTTAACTCAGTTTGCAACCATATTGAAGGGACAGGGGTTGCTGGAAAGTAATTATAAGTCGCCCAATTGGGCCCCCTTTGAACTGCAAAGTCTGCGATCGCAAAAGTATCGATTGTGTTGACAAGCAGTAGTCTCCGCTGCAGCCAGTTTGGTTACGCCCATACGCCCAAACTGGCTGCTGTGGAGACTAGACAAGCAGGTTACTCCAACGAGGTCACTGGGTCACTCAAAAATTGCGACTCGATTGAGTATGGCAAGCCGTCATGTCTAAAACGTGTTGCTTTAATTGAAAAACATAAAATTGCATCATCGGAAAGGAAATTTCAAACTTTTTCTGGCTGACCTGATAGCTTATGATTTATTTAAACAAAATATGACAAAAAAGAAAAAAAGTTGAAAAATTATGTAGGTCTGGGAGCACGCCCATTCCACCTCCCTTAATGGGTTAAAATGGGATCTTTCTGGTGTTATGTAGGTAGATAATAATTGCCTGGAGCCATTTAAGGGGCGGCAAAATTTTAATGTCGGCAAAAAAATGGCAGTTGCTGCCTTTTGGATCGGTAAGGGAAGATGCTAAATTTGATGGTGATTATATTCTGGAAACGCTAATGCAAAGTCACCGCTGAGATCGTTGTCATCTAAGCTCCTTTTGAAAACCCGCAGAAGTATGAAGACATCACTTAGGGTTTCTTTGAAAGACATTGGGTCCTTTTATGTTTTCAGTTAGTCAGCCCCGTCAAGCATTCTGTTTTACTTTAGCATCTCAAATGGGCTATTCTAGTTAAAATCCATACACCCCTATGAAAGACATAACCAGAATCTTCCAAACGGGGAATGTGAATTTCAAATGGGGTTACCTGAATACGTTTGTGAAGATTATCATTCATCCAGGTAGTAAACAATATTGATATTGAACTATAATCTAGTCAACTGGACTTACTATTTTTGAGTGGGAAATTTTCACGTCCAATCCTGAACGCATCATCAGCCCTACTGATCATCAGCCCCCCTGGATAGGTGACTCCATTTGAATTCTGCACCACTTGTATGAGAGATTAAGGTCATGTCTTCCATAGGGGGTGTATGGATTTCAAATGGAATAATTTATTGCACTGCACATTTATTCGACTTTCGGCTGAACCACTAGCAGGCTATGTTAGCTCATCTATGACAATGACAAAGATACCAAAATCTAAATTTTGATGATTTTTAAGATCGTCTGGATGGGCAAATCACTGAAAGGGACTTTAAGTCAGAATATACACGATTTGCACGTTAAAATAGCGTCGTGCTTTCATTGATTAGAGCACAAAAGTGCAACTTTTGATTTCGTTTCTTAATTAGGTTTTAGATCACCGTTCTTTAATTCTCAACCAATTTCAACATTAATAAGGTCTTTAAAAATTAGAGCTAAAGAGCTTAATTTTGACATATTTGTCTTTATTTAGGATATACAGGGGTGAACACGACTGGTACCTTAATTCCTTGGCTTACTGTAATACCAGATTAAATATTCAGTATCCACAAGTTAAAAGCCTGTCAGTTACTGCAATTTGATTTTCGCTAAACGGACACTAAGTAATAAAATATTTACGTCACAAGAACGTATTAACAAAACTATTTTCTACTTTTAAGATTTCACCAAAAAATTATCTGGTACTTTAACTAGGATCATTTCTACTCCAGTGAGGAAAAATCATTTCTTATTTTATCAGAAAAAATTGTATTTACTACATCATCGATAACATACCTTCAAGCATTTTTATCCACTAAATCGACCTATATATTTATAGAAATAACCACCTTTACATGAAACTAAATACCGTACTTCACACGCCACTTAACGCTTAAGTTCGAGTACCTTATAGATATGTATATGTGAGTGTTCGTCATAACAAATATACATTAATTATTAGAGCCCCATTGTCAAACAATGGACCATTTCGGTTTATTTTATTTTATTTTATACTGCTTAAGGTGGCACTACACCCCTTGATAAATTTATGACTATTTTTGCATTTTCTCAAAAAAATAATAACACACTGGTAATTGTAATACTTTTCGGATGCAATTTCAGTGCATTTTTTCCACATGGGGGTATTTTACGTGTGGCGCATGATTTTGTTGCTGTTGTTGTTGTTGCTGTTGTTGTCAATAACAATAACATTCATTGCGAATCAGTCCATAATTTGCTAAAAGTTCTAATTGTAATATCAAATTTGCAGCCGATTTAACTACAGCAACATGTGATTTGAGATATATTTGGCATATTAAAACACGCGCGCTGAAAATAAATAAATAAATAAATAAATAAATAAATGTAATTTCTTTAAATCCACATCTCGCATCTTGGTTTTTGATGCACCTGCCGGAAACAAATAACCTAGAATTTCATTTTGTTTATTCTGTCGTTGTTGTAGTTGGTGTTACTTATTATTTTTGGTATTAGATTCTTCATCCCAAAGGTAGTCTATTCTAAGGACATCATATAATAAGGATATTGACCTTCGTCTAAGCATGCTATTTTTGGAACCGTCTAGCGAAGGGATTGTTGTTACCCTGTTCCTTTATTTTCATCAAGTACCATATGCCTATGTTATTGCGCTTTCCCCAAACTATATAGGTGCAACCCTTTATACATTGGTCGGAATTCCAGACTTTTTCCCAATTACGAATTTTACATATTATATATTTAAATACAAAATCACAGATAACGTTCATTAGGCCTTCACTTGTATATAATACAAATAATTATTTTGCAGTATCTCCCCATCAAGCATTAACCATACCATAGAAGGTTGCAATACATCGGGAAACTATTGGTCGAGATACATTTATTGTTAACAGACAAATGATCGTCTATCGCAATTCAATTTTGTCACATTACAAACTGCAGGGAGGGCAATAGACATAAATTCCCCCAAGAAATGCTTTAAAAATTATCTAGAGCGAGGAACTCAAGAATGGACTCAAACTCTCGCTAGAGATGGTGTATAGTTCTCGGATATAAAACGACATCTCCTTGAGGAACATGTCTGCATGAAGAAAAGGGAATTGCATTTGGTCCGATATTAATATATGTAACTATACTTTGATTGTAAAAGCAATACCGCACTGTCATATTCAAAAATCTTCATGGGAATAATTCGCAGTATTACAATTCTGACGTAATGTATATGAATTCATGAAATTTACTTAAAAGTAGGACAGTATGCATGGGTATTATTATCATAGGTTTTCACATAATGGATTTGATCTAGATTGAGTCTAGATCGTTTTGACTTAAGATATGAGCTAGGTTGAGTCTAGATCGTTTTGACTTTGGGGTTTGAGCTTGTGATAGGTTTTAAGTGCATATGCATACTTAATTCCCAGATTTATACTTTAAATTTCAAACTGGAAAATTCGAGTTCCAAAACTACACTCCCCTTTGGAGGATTTTTGGAATTCCCTACAAAATGGTCATATTTGATCCCAAATGGTGCAAAATTGCTTTTATATACACCAGGCACAAAAAAGAAACTCGTCAGTTATATTCATCCTTGCTGTTCAATAACTTGATAATTTTGGATTATTCTGAAATATACATTTTGTTAATTGGACTTTTCTTTCTCATTTGACACCCTGTTCGTGAACATTGAGCAAGAATTGACCAAGATATGCGCCTCCAAACTCTCAAACCCCAAAATGAAAAGTTGCAATTTTAACGATTCAATTGTGCCTGTTACACTGTGTGCTTTATTGATTGGCCCGT
The DNA here is from genome assembly GCF_039555335.1 of Amphiura filiformis. Classification (NCBI taxonomy): domain Eukaryota; kingdom Metazoa; phylum Echinodermata; class Ophiuroidea; order Amphilepidida; family Amphiuridae; genus Amphiura; species Amphiura filiformis. The sequence goes on along the minus strand of NC_092641.1, from coordinate 7,298,373 downwards.
GGTGCTTGTGTGCAATACAACGATGCGTTCCCATTGAAAATCGTTGAAAATGCAACATTTGATTTTGGGGTTTGAGGCTTTGGAGGCGCATATCTTGGTCAATTCTTGTTCGTTTTTCACGACCAGGGTGTCAAATGAGAAAGCAAAGTCCAATTAACAAAATGTATATTTCAGAATAATCCAAAATTATCAAGTTATTGAACAGCAAGGATGAATATAACTGACGAGTTTCTTTTTGTGCCCGGTGTATTTCAACACTTCTACTACTGGAATTTACTATAAAACTAGTAAACAAATCCAGTGTGATTGAGTTTAAGGTGTGACTGGAATTGGGTTGCCAGTGGAAGATGGCCTAATTTAGGGTATGTACTTACCTGGACTTTGATTCGGGACTGTATATGCTGGTAATCAGCGAAATAGATACTACCTTTTTGATTGGGGAAACATATTTTAGTCGATTACCATCTTACAAAGAATAAATCAACATACTATATACACAAGAAGCGGCGAGTAATAAGCACAGCAAAAAATATTTAGTAAAATATTAAAATCTGATGCATAAGTGTATCCATCCTTGTCTTTCGGCTTCGTTTTGATGGATAATCTGAACTCAATCGCATAAAAGTTGCGGGTATTAGCGCTAATAACCACGGTAGGGAGTGAACCCTGTTGCATAGAAATTAGGTTACACGGCTTTGTTTTATGTATAATATTCACCCCTCGTTTTTAGTTGATTATCTTTATGGATCTAACCAATTTCAGTAATGGATGATATGATGTAGCGGATACGGTATGCAAAATATTACCCAGTTTTTGTTTCCCAGTGGTAAAGTTCGTGATGAAGCATTTGAAGGCATGCATATTAAAATTGACCCGTGCTACTCTAGAGACCAGTTTGAACTCCCAGTCACGTTATTACCAGGTATGTTCACCTGTCGGATATTGGATGGTACATGAATCATGTACTCGGGGTTGTAATATCATATCTGTGAATTATGCGAGATAGTTATGTGATTTGCATTGTGAGCGCAAGAGAAATCTATCACAGAAATTACATTCAGAAAAAATCTCCCGTTGGCTGAAAAAATACAGACCTGCAATGCTGGCCATAAGTGTTGGGACGGTTTGATAGGGTAATGTAAATAAACCCCCCACTCCCCCTGATCAATGTTGAATCCTACTTGTTTGGTCACACGCGCCTAGTGGCACCCAACATTGATTGGTGGGGAAGGGGAGGGTTGGGGTGTTAGGAAAGGGTTTAGGCTTGTCACCAAAGAAACCTCCACTTTATCACGTTAACAATAACGGAAATAAGGCAATAATATAGTGTACGTTTTCCATAAGTGTCCCAACACATTACTCGGCGAATAACCTCGGATGACTCTAGGTCATCCACCCATCTGAAGGTTAAATGTTTTGGCAGGGAAATTGAATTATGGGAAGGGTGACTGAAATTACGTCATTCAAGATGATGTATCTGAGGTCTAGGTTTAGACAAAGAACCGAACACGAGTAAAAAGTGCCAGATAATGTTTACCTTTAAAAGGCAAACCTAAACAAATAAAGAAGAAAATAGATATGAGTCATGAGATACCAATTTTCATCATCATTACTGTCGTATTCATCATTAACTACAAGTCAAGCAAAACCTAATTGCACGTCATAATGTAAATACATTTGAGTGATATTGATATCCTAATTCAAATTTGGACTAACAATTGTGCAATATAATACCTCTAATTCAATACTTGGAGACAAATGAACTGTGACTTATAGCGTCTTATCCGTAAAGGTGTTATGTCCACGTCCCTGCTGAATTATGTGGTAATTGGTCATTGCACAATGCCGATGACTTTGACCTATATGCAATTGATGTAATAACATCGAGTGTCATGATGGGGCAATTCCAGTTGAAATCCATACACCCCTATGGAAACCATGACCTTAATTTCCCACACAGAGGGTGTAGATTTTCAAATGGAGTCACCCATTCTGGTAACCCCATCTGAAATTCAAATTTCTTGAGTCGAAGATTATGGTCATGTCTCCCATAGGGGTGGACTTCAACTGGAATAGCCCATTGGTCAGACGCAATTATGCTGAGTTTGGATTGGCCATGTTGGAAGTGATTCTAGTTATCCTTTTAAGAGGACATAAACATCTATTTTTAATTCCTTATTGCACTTCTGAAACATAATACGAAATATAATTGGTATTTTCAATTATCTTAGATAAGAATATGTAAAGTTATATCTGTATGCTCCTATAATACTTAAAACAAAGTTGCCTTGTTCGATTTGATTTGATTTGGTTTGATTTGATTCAACTTTTTTGATCTTATATTTGATTAGATTTGATTTGATCTGAGCAAATAAATCACAATTTCAATTTTTAAAGAAGTAACCTACCCCAAATAGTAAGACATAACAATCTCAATGATATTAAAGGAATAAGATAGGTAGCTAACCATCATAAACTACCTCTTGATACCCTCTTCCAACCACAAGGTGTCAAGCTCTTTTCCCAACAGATTTGGCAAGGTAGTTTTTCAATGTAGATTTCCTGCCATGGATGCATAGGATGTACTGCAAACTAGAGACCTCGTTATATGCACACAAAATGCATGACTGACCAGCTGCAGTTTGGATTTAGTCTATAACCTGTGTCATTCAAGAATCGACTAATGTTTATTTGGGGTGTCAAAACTTTAGATTTCAGCCAAATGGTAAAATTGATAATGCAAAGACTGCAGTTTGGCTTTAGTTTACAATGTGTCAATCAAGAATCGAGTAATATTTTCTTTTCCAAATTATTGAGTTATATTATATGCTCCAACTCAAAAAGGTCATTAGTCTCAATATTGATTTGATTTGATTGATATGATTTGCTCTAATAACCAATAATTTCACATTATAAAGTACTTTAGAACAGTCACTTACCCACCTATAGCATGTAGAGTAAGGCATTAAATTTTCAATAACATTAAAGGAATGAAATAAATAGCCCTCCATCAGAAACTACCCTCTTCCGACCACAAGGTGTCAAGGTCTTTTACCAACAGATTTGACAAGGTAATTGGTCAATACAGCATTCTAATGCCATGGATATAAAGGCTGTAAAACAAACTAGAGACCTCGCCGTGCAAACACATGCTTTGACTGACCAGCTGCAGTTTGGCTTTAGTGAATCAAGAATCGATTAATGTTTTAACATTATTAACAATTTTGTAAGTATTCAAAATAATTGTCATATTTTGCCGGTAAAATTGTTAATGCAACAACTTACAAGCTACATATGGGATTTCACTCAAGATTCGAGAATGTGTTGAGTTTTTTCTTTTCAAAATTATTGGATTAAATTATAATGCTCCAACTCAAGAAGTTCATGCAGTTTGATTTGACTTGATTTAATTTGATATGATTTAACCTAACCTATAATTACAAATTAGAGAAGTTATTTACTCATCTATAGCATGTATAGTAAGACATTACAATCTCAACAATATTAAAGGAATAAGATAGATAGCCAACCATCAGAAACTACCCCTTGATACCCTCTTCCGACCACAAGGTGTCAAGCTCTTTTCCCAACAGATTTGGCAAGGTAGTTTTTCAATGTACATTTCCTGCCATGGATGCATAGGATGTACTGCAAACTAGAGACCTCGTTGTGTGCACAAAAAATGCATGACTGACCAGCTGCAGTTTGGATTTAGTCTATAACATGTGCCACACATGAATCGACTAATGTTTATATGGGGGTGTCAAAACTAGTTTGCGGCCAAATTCATGGCAAAAGAGACAAATACGCTCGTTCACCCTCCTCGTAAGGTGTCAAATGGGAGATTTAAAATTAGTTTTCAGCCAAAAGCCAAAAAATCGCGGCAAACTTAATAAATGCAACGACTAACCACCCACAGTTGAGCTTTAGTTTATACTCTGTGTTAATCCAGAATCGAGTAATTGAGTTGTATTATACGCTCCACCTCAAGAAGTTCATTCAATATTGATTTGATTTGATCTGTCTAACAACCAATAATTTCAAATTCTTAAGTATTTTGGAACAGTCACTTACCCACCTATAGCATGTATAATATGATATTACATTCTCAATAATATTAAAGGAATAACATAGATAGCCCTCTATCAAAAACTACCTCTTGATATCCTCTTCCGCCCAAAAGGTGTCAGCTCTTTTACCAACAGATTTGACAAGGTAATTGGTCAATACAGAGATCAAATGCTACGGATGTAAAGGTTGTAATGTAAACTAGAGACCTCGCCGTGCAAACAAATGCTTTGACTGGCCAGCCAGCTGCAGTTTGGCTTTAGTGAATCAAGAATCGATTAATGTCTTTAACATTATCTTTAATTTTGTAAGTATTCAAAATAATTGTCATATTTTGCCGATAAAATGGTTAATGCAACAACTTACAAGCTACATATGGGCTTTAATCACTCAAGATTCGAGAATGGGTTGGGTGTTTTCTTTTCAAAATTATTGGCTTAAATTATAGTGCTCCAACTCAAGAAGTTCATGCGGTTTGATTTGACTTGATTTAATTTGATATGATTTAACCTAACCTATAATTACAAATTAGAGAAGTTATTTACTCATCTATAGCATGTATAGTAAGACATTACAATCTCAACAATATTAAAGGAATAAGATAGATAGCCAACCATCAGAAACTACCCCTTGATACCCTCTTCCGACCACAAGGTGTCAAGCTCTTTTCCCAACAGATTTGGCAAGGTAGTTTTTCAATGTAGATTTCCTGTCATGGATGCATAGGATGTACTGCAAACTAGAGATCTCGTTGTGTGCACACAAAATGCATGACTGACCAGCTGCAGTTTGGATTTAGTCTATAACCTGTGTCATTCAAGAATCGACTAATGTTTATTTGGAGTGTCAAAACTTTAGATTTCAGCCAAATGGTAAAATTGATCAGTAATGCAAATTATTGAGTTATATTATATGCTCCAACTCAAAAGGTCATTAGTCTCAATATTGATTTGATTTGATTGATATGATTTGCTCTCATAACCAATAATTTCACATTATAAAGTACTTTAGAACAGTCACTTGCCCACCTATAGCATGTAGAGTAAGGCATTAAATTTTCAATAACATTAAAGGAATGAAATAAATAGCCCTCCATCAGAAACTACCCTCTTCCGACCACAAGGTGTCAAGCTCTTTTCCCAACAGATTTGACAAGGTAATTGGTCAATACAGCATTCTAATGCCATGGATATAAAGGCTGTAAAGCAAACTAGAGACCTCGCCGTGCAAACAAATGCTTTGACTGGCCAGCTGCAGTTTGGCTTTAGTGAATCAAGAATCGATTAATGTTTTTAACATTATCTTCAATTGTGTAAGTATTCAAAATAATTGTCATATTTTGCCGGTAAAATTGTTAATGCAACAACTTACAGGCTACATATGGGCTTTAATCACTCAAGAATTGAGAATCGGTTGGGTGTTTTCTTTTCAAAATTATTGGCTTAAACTGTAATGCTCCAACTCAAGAAGTGCAGGCGGTGTGCTTTGACTTGATTTAATTTGATATGATTTAACCTAACCTATAATTACAAATTAGAGAAGTTATTTACTCATCTATAGTATATATAGTGAGACATTACAATCTCAACAATATTAAAGGAATAAGATAGATAGCCAACCAACAGAAACTACCCCCTGATATCCTCTTCCGACCACAAGGTGCCAAGCTCTTTTCCCAACAGATTTAGCAAGGTAGTTTTTCAATGTAGAGTTCCTGCCATGGATGCATAGGATGTACTGCAAACTAGAGACCTCGTTGTGTGCACACAAAATGCTTGACTGACCAGTTGCAGTTTGGATTTAGTCTATAACCTGTGTCATTCAAGAATCGACTAATGTTTTTTGGGGGTGTCAAAACTACTTTTCAGCCAACTTATTTATCGTTGCAAAATGATAATGCAACTACTGACCCACGTTTAGGCTTTAGTTTATAATCTGTGTCGATCAATGATTTCAAATCTAAAGTATTTTAGAGAAGTCATTTATCCACCTATAGCATGTATAAAATTACATTCTCAATTATATTAAAGGAATGAAATAGATAGCCCTCCATCAGAATATACCTCTTGATATCCTCTTCCGACAACAAGGTGTCAAGCTCTTTTACCAACAGATTTGACAAGGTAATTGGTCAATACAGAGATCGAATGCTACGGATATAAAGGCTGTAATGCAAACTAGAGACCTCGCTGTGCAAACAAATGCTTTGACTGGCCAGCTGCAGTTTGGCTTTAGTGAATCAAGAATCGATTAATGTTTTTAACATTATCTTCAATTTTGTAAGTATTCAAAATAATTGTCATATTTTGCCGGTAAAATTGTTAATGCAACAACTTGCAAGCTACATATGGGCGTTAATCACTCAAGATTCGAGAATGGGTTGGGTGTTTTCTTTTCAAAAATATTTAAATTATAATGCTCCAACTCAAGAAGTTCGTGCGGTTTGATTTGACTTGATTTAATTTGATATGATTTAACCTAACCTATAATTACAAATTAGAAAAGTTATTTACTCATCTATAGTATATATAGTAAGACATTACAATCTCAACAATATTAAAGGAATAAGATTGATAGCCAACCATCAGAAACTACCCACTGATACCCTCTTCCGACCACAATGTGTCAAGCTCTTTTCCCAACAGATTTGGCAAGGTAGTTTTTCAATGTAGAGTTCCTGCCATGGATGCATAGGATGTACTGCAAACTAGAGACCTCGTTGTGTGCACACAAAATGCATGACTGACCAGCTGCAGTTTGGATTTAGTCTATAACATGTGTCACACATGAATCGACTAATGTTTATATGGGGGTGTCAAAACTAGTTTGCAGCCAAATTCGTGGCAAAAGAATCAAATGTTTTTGGGAGATTTAAAATTAGTTTTGAGCCAAAAGCCAAAAAATCGCGGCAAAATTAATAAATGCAACGACTAACCACCCACAGTTGAGCTTTAGTTTATACTCTGTGTTAATCTAGAATCGAGTAATTGAGTTGTATTATACGCTCCAACTCAAGAAGTTCATTCAATATTGATTTGATTTGATCTGTCTATATAACAACCAATAATTTCAAATTCTTAAGTATTTTAGAACAGCCACTTACCCACCTATAGCATGTATAATATGATATTACATTCTCAATAATATTAAAGGAATAACATAGATAGCCCTCCATCAAAAACTACCTCTTGATATCCTCTTCCGCCCAAAAGGTGTCAGGCTCTTTTCCCAACAGAGTTGATAAGGTAATTGGTCAATACAGAGATCGAATGCCACGGATATAAAGGCTGTAATGCAAACTAGAGACCTCACCGTGCAAACAAATGTTTTGACTGACCAGCTGCAGTTTGGCTTTAGTCTATCATTCTGTGTTACCTAAGAATCGATTGATTTTTTTGCCAATTTTTTTTCTACTTTGCACGTTTCCGCAGCAAAATAGAAAATACCTCAAATAATGAACAGAGACTGCAGTTTTGCTTTGTCACTCCAGACTCAAGAAACTGTTTCTCAAGATTATCGGTTTTCATATTTTTACACTAGGCAATAAATACTTGTCTGTGAAGCATTGGAAGCACGAATTTCAATTTAAGATTCAGATCTTATCACCAAAATATTTTCAAAACCTGGCACAATTTGCACGGAAAAGATCTTTAAGGTGGTACTAGACCCCTTGATAAATTTGTGACTAATTTTGCATTTTTCTCAAGAAATAATAACACACTGCTAACAAAAGTTATGTATATCATAGGGGCAAGGAATCCAGTTACTACAATGGAATTTCAGCCACTCAAGATAAGCGGTATGTTATTTATGATAAGAAAAGAGGCACTGCTAGAATGTACCTCATTTCTTGACATATATAATGAACCACATGTCTTGAATCATTACAATTATACATAACATTTGTTACCAGTGTGTTGGGTGGTTTTTTTTTTGGAGAAAAATGCAAAATTAGTCACAAAATTTATCAGGCGGTGTACACCTTGGTCTGGAGCGGACATTTGTGACCCGGCAGCACAAATGAGCCGTAAATTCCCTAAATTGTATTCTGAGTTACGGTGTAAAATGTGTACGAAGGTCATATTCATCGGTAACTTAAGCTGGCCCGACATCCGTCTCATTTCGATAGTCAAAACTAATCAATAATCCTATTGTTGAAGTGGATAATAAGCTTCTACCTTAGATGGCTATATAACTTTTAATAGCTCTGGTCTTTGTTTGCTTATATTGCTAAATCCTGTTCAAGTGGTGGGTTACCAGGCATTGTATTTTGTACAGGTATGCATAACCAACAATTAACAATGAGAGAACTTTCTTAAACCTCGTTGACTTGGGGATGATTTGAAATGACCGCCAATTATGACTGTTTGATATTTATTGCCAACAATGTGGAAAAAGAGACACATGTAAAAACTTAAAAAGCTATAATTTTGTTGAAGGAGCAAAGTTTAACTAACCATAACCCCGCTTCTGGATATCGTTTGAAGTCAAATGATATACCATTTTTAAGTTTATGATGTTTATTTTTAAACACGAAATAAAACAAAATTGACCGGGGAGGAATTTACGGCTCATTCGCCGTGGACGGTCACATTTAAAAAAAATGAATTTAGAAGAGCAGCAACGACATCACTTGCATTACATTCCAGATGTTAAATCTACATCATATGCAAAATTTGAGGAAATTCGCACGAGTCCGTTTTATTTTAGGGCCAATTGTCTATAACTGGTCTTTACATGTAGCCCTATGGAGAGAGTGCCCGTTGAGGGCGCTATAACCCCCATTTTAGGAACAAAAAAGTAATTAAAAAAAACGGACTCATGCGAATTTTCTAAAATTTTCAGATTATGTAGTATGAACACTAAGAAATATAATCAAGTAGTTGCCCTATCTGCTCTTCTCCGAAAAAATAAAAAGTCCTATACCTCAATGATAATGAAACCTACGTGTGTAGTACCACCTTAATGCAGCCTTCTTATGGATCACTTTTCCCTCTTACCGTGACTATTATTTCCCTGTCGGGCATTTGTCCCCTCAGAGCGATTAGACTCGTTACATGTTGAAGATCTTCAAGTACTATTTTTTTTCAAGGTCGTTACAGTCACGATAGCGCTATTCATCACTTGAAAATGAACTGTTATTCGTTATCAATCATCACTTTGAAAATAAAAGTTCATTCATATCATTGTGGTTAAGTGAAACAAATAGGTATAATAGTTTACACACGCAATACGAGTAAAACCTCTGAATACCCTCCCCATACTGTGAAGGTGGCAAGTCTGTGTTTCAGAATCTTCGTAAGTTAATTGGTCAATATTGTACCCTCGATAAGACGTCCTTGACAATACATTATAATGCAAATAGATGCAATGACCAAGGTAAGTAATAGCAATGGTTGTTTAGAATCAATTAGGGTTTTTTAAAGTTCATTTGGATAGTTAGTTTCAACTATGAAAATTGCTCTCTTTGCACAATTCCAAGAAAACTGGAGATGTTAGACTCACATAATTATTGACGTTTCACCACTTACTAGTGGCTTCATCGGACTGCGTGACAGCCCATCATATCTTACTGTTTTGCACTTCCTGTTGCCTATCAAAGGAAGCAGTTAGATATGATGGGTTGCCAGTTTAATGAAACCACTAGTATAGTGGTGCAACTTCACTAAAAATGTGAATCTAACATCGTAATTTTTCTTGGAATTATGCAAAAGAAATAAGTTGTAAATTGTTTCACCAATATTGTGATGCCTTAGTTACAGAGATTGCCATCCGAATTTGACGTCAAAGAATAATAATTAGTGAAGGCGAAAGTGCAACAACGATAGTGATTAAGAAAAAAACTGCACTAAGTGTTCTCTCCTTATACGCTCGTTCACCCTCCTCGTAAGGTGTCAAGTCCATGTCCCGATAACTTGAGGCTCAAATTTTGTCAAAATACATGTACGTCCGTTTCCTATATAAGCGCAGATCCTTGAATGAGCCCAACGCATAATAACAACAATGTGTCGTGACAATGACTGACCACTATAGAGTTTCTTTGTGTGTAACTGTGCTGTTAATTTGTAACTGTGTAAAACAGGGTTTTGAGCAGGTGAAAGCTATAAAGGGGATATTTTCTGGCATGTCATCTGAAAAGGGTGATTATTTGCTTGTTTTCTATTCCCAAAATAGCAGGGCGCATTGTAAAATTGTGATCGTTACACTTAAGTAGTTTAAAACAAAACAAAGTCTCATTTCATCATGAAATTATGGTCATTTGGGGATTCAACCTTCTATTCCTAATTGATAATAATGTCTTTTCACTGTGATAGTTCCATGTATTAAAACAATCGAACTTGAAATGACCTATTTTCCATTGAAAACTGTGTTTTGAGAAGCCTTAGCAATCAATATCAGTTCCCTAAGAGTCCTACTGGTTCACTGGAATGATAACAATTATTATATAGTAGAAGAATATAGTGTTATATAGTTGTGGCGAGTTAGTGTATCTTTTACAATGAAACCAGATTAATATACAGCATTGTGGATCAACAATAAAATATATTTCATCCGTGCCAGTGTGCAAGTAATAATAATTTCTTACCGTAATATGCCTTGAAAATTGTCATTTTGATTGAGGTATTTTCCAATGAAATAGACAATTATAATCGCCAAGAATAATAAGATATTTCATGTTTCAAACTAACTTGACAAGTAAAGCTTTAAAGACAACCGTGCCTCTTGCCGAACGATGGAATTTGTCTTAAAGCCATAATGTACGATCTTATAATATAAGCTAAACTTTCACTTCCTGTTTGTAGAAAATTACTATCATGCACAGAACACTGCGCACTGTGTATTGGTGACCTTTATTTGCTCAGCTATTGTTATCTAATGACCTTGCTCATAAAGCGTGGTAGTTTATTGATTTAGCCTTTCCGCCACTCAATGGGGGTCAAGTGTTATGCATATGTGTTTTTTAAAGTAATATTTATTTTAATATTTGCCACTGCTTGCAATTAATAATTTAAATAATAAACCCTGGACCATGCTTAATATTTTCTTAGTATCTATAGGCTGTTTTTTGCTAGATATTTCAAGTTATTTTCATTTACTTAACATTAATATCAGTGAACGAGCCAGCATCGTTTATTTACAGCTTCTGTATGGGCAAGTTACACCGTGCCTTGTTATTTTGGTTTAAAATGGACAGAAACCTTTCCTGAGAGTTAATACCAATATTATTTTAGCATTTTGAGTAAAGAATAACAAAATTAAAATTTCATGAAAATCGTACCTTATGGCTTTAATATAATATATCAATCATAAATGTATTTATGGGAATTAGAATTAATGAATTTACTAGTGCTCCAAAATATCTATACAATACTCTATTTAAAAGGTTACGTACACACATTAAATCAGATAATCACATAGGAACAACAGTTAGTAGGATACATCTCTAACAGCAATAGTAAACTTGTTACTTATTATGTATATCATGACTGAATATTGGCATTGGTCATAAAATGGCATTTCGTGATCCACAGCCTCATCCCCCCACTTTCCTAAAAAAAAGTTGAGATTTTTATATCACTGGAAACCTCTGGCTACATAATGTTTATGTACAAAAATTTTCTTGCAGATTAATTCGTTTAGCAAAGATATCGTGAAATTTGAATTTCGTTCTGGTATACCAGAACGAAATTACAACACATTGTCAATGGAGCAGTGTAATACACATAATCATGCATAACTCGCAAACGCAAAATCGGAATCAACTGAAATTTTGGGAATAAGCTTTTTTCGTTTTTATCTACTGAAAATGTCTTAAAAAGAGGATGCTAGGATCACGAAATACTCCTTTAAGTCTAAACTTTAAATAGAATGAGTAAACAATGAGTAATTTTAGCTCATATAATTGAGTGTCATTTACTGCTTCCCTTACTATCTTAATATAAATACAAAAACTTAAGAAACGTAAGAAGAACAGTGGTGAGTAGCGGTTTGATACAGTGCATTTTGAAACAATTTTGTCTGAGTCCACGCTGAAAAAGCATTGTGCAAACACCTCTTGTTCACTTGTGTTGTCGGTTTTGCTTCTTTGTTCCTCTTTTTTATGTCTTTTGTTTTCTTGTTTTTGTTTGCTTATTTCTTTTCTTTCCTTATCTTTTTTTGTGTTTTGTTTTGTGTTTTTTTGTTTGTTTGTTTGTTTGCTTGTTTGTTTTTAACTTCATTTTTGTTTGCTTGATTTTTATAACAACGACGGCAACTGTTTCTTTGTTGCTTTATTTATTTTAAGGGCAAAGATCATGGAATTTAAGCTTTTTTTGTTAACAAATATAGAGGGAATGCATGTTCCTTTGGTAAAAAGACGACAATGTTCCCATCCGCCACAGAACTTGAAGCAAACTGCTTCCTCATTATGTATATTACACTATATATCTTTCACTTTCATTTAGCATGGCCCATATGCCGCCAAAAACCATAGCAGTATAATACATTTTAATATGCACACCAGAAGACAACTTAATACTTAATAGCATCCATATCCAGCGTAACTAATAGTCTTTGATAATCACCTCATTCATACGTGATGCAATCAGTATTATTATTTGTATCGAAGAGGCTCATATAATAAGCGTCAAGGCACTCGCGCCATTGCCACTAACGCGTCAAAATGCATTGAACCATTTTTATAATATTTACCCAAATTGGCTCATAGTCCATGCGGTGAGGTACTATTGATAAATAGTAATTAATTTGTTTTACCTGGGTTTCCGATAATTCAGATCCTTTTATATCACTTTGCAAAGATATTGGAATATGTGCCGACATCCAACGTATAAGAATAATATTAAGATTAACCATGGGGTTTGATTTAGGTGTAAACCCTCTCCATACGGTTCAAAATTAACCAAAAATGTCAGAATTGTACATTTTCATGAGGCTATTTGAAATCAGCATGAAAAACGCATATTGGTTTAGTGTTATTGGTTTAGTGGTTCTTGAGATATCTCTTTATATTTTGCGAAAAATGTATCTCAAAACTTAAATTTTTTTTTATGTTAAAGAAAATTATTATTAAGAATTATTAAGATTAATGTTGTGAATGTTATAAACGTATACGATTATGGTAAGAATAACGAGGTTTTGTTGTTGAGACTTGCATTATATGGTCATCATTACGGTCGGGTTGGTGACCACTATTCTCAAGTCACTACGTTATACCTCTTCCTACACTGGCCGGGCCTCTGGCATTGTCGTGAGAAAGAACCTATACTAAAATAATTTTCACTGATAAAAATGTCTTCGTCGTTATAAATTGAAGCTGTGTTCTTTTCTTATGAAAATAATATTTTCCAATGAAGAGGCCTTTATATTTCTCAAAATAATGTTTCATATTTGACTAATTTATCTAGGCCATGAACCTCTTTAGAAGAGATGCCCATTCCACACAATAGAAAAAGTTCACAATTTGTGTGATTGTTTCATAATTTGTAGTGCTCCAGATATGAGAAGCAAAAACGTGAATAACAATGACCATGGTTACCACAATTCACCACAGTTTTGTTCACACCATCTAAATAAAACATGTGCGTTAAACGTTATTGGGTATTTGAGAAAAATATGAGTATTCTTCTGATACCAAAATCGCAGTTTTGCTTAATAAAAAGGTGAGATGAGGCTGTAGTGTCACAAAAACAAATCTTAGTTACTGTCATAGTTCATATCTTTACCATGAGACACTTTATTTTGTATTTATGATACAATACTGTACGTTGGTGTCTTTGTGACTTTTGCCGCTTGTAAAAATGTACAGCTTAATGATATCTCATTTTCTAGTCTTCATTGCGATTCAAAACACGTGGTCTTATCTTCTACAATATCAGTCCCCGTAGTATAATTGGCTTCAAGAACTTGCTATATTCATTAATAATGTATAGCAATCTTTCTTTAACGTGTTCATAAATTATAATATAGAAAGTCGTCTGGGATGTTTATAATTGAACCCATAGTGGCATGTATTCAAATACCGTATCTGTTTTTTATTGGGAAACATTTGATACAATATTAGTCAAAATACTTTTTGAAAACATTACGGTGTGAAGTTAATTTGTAAAGAGTGTAATTTCCAGCCTTTTTACACTTCAACCATGTCACCACATTTGTTATTTGTCCTCAAATAACTGTCTTTATTTGGAAACATTTGATACCATAAGAATAAAAATACTCTTTGAAAACATTATGGTGTGAAGTTAATTTGTATATAAAGTATATTTTCCCGCCAAATTCCTGCATATCTTTTTACACTTCAACCATATCACCTCATTTGTTATTTGTCCTCAAATAACTGTCTTTATTTGTTAAACATTTGATACAATAAGAATAAAAATACTCTTTGAAAACATTACGGCGTGAAGTTAATTTGTATATAAAGTATATTTTCCCGCCAAAATCCTACATGTCTTTTTACACTTACATCATTTGTGACTTGCCCTCAAATATCTGCCTTTATCTGATAAAATAAGAATAAAAATACTCTTTGAAAATATTACGGTGTGAAGTTAATTTGTATAGTCTATTTTCCCTCCAAATTCCTGCGTATCTTTTTACACTTCAACCATGTCATCTCATTTGTGTCTTGTCTTCAAATATATGTCTTTATTGGAAATATTTGATACCATCAGAATAAAAATACATTATGGCGAGAAGTTAATTTGTATATCAAGTATAATTTCCCGCCAAAATCCTACATGTCTTTTTACACTTACATCATTTGTTACTTGCCCAAATTTTTGCATCTGATAAAATAAGAATAGAAATACTCTTTAAAAACATTACGGTGTGAAGTTAATTTGTATATAGAGTGTATTTTCCCGCCAAATTACCCGCACATGATTTGTCTGTTTACAGATCACCTTTACGTATCATTCGAATACCAAGAGTGCGTTTGTCTTTGTAACCTTTACTCGCGTAAAAAAAAAAAAAAAAACAATTGCCTCATTTTTACCACTTAGATATTTTCATAATATTTACACCATTGATTTTTTCGCGCCTTTTTCCTCGTATCATCAGTCACTGTCCTCACCTGTAATATCGTTACCACATGTTATTTCATCCTTTGCGCCAAAAAGCGACCGCGCACTTTATGTAGCACGTTTTCGTTTTGCTTTCTTAAGGGAAAATGAATTAATAAGCACTTCAGATTTAAATAC